>NW_011888824.1:621377-625339 GCF_000151845.1 Pteropus vampyrus
AAAAATACAACATAAAGATTTCATTTTGGTTATGTTTATACTTTAGAATAGAGATATTTGAACTCTCTAAGTCACAAATTATAAACTATATCAATATTTTATTTTAGTAAATTATTATTTGTCTTTCAAAACAAGGGGTAGACACTGTGGCTCATGATGTTTAGCTCTTTTTCAGTCTGTCCACAAGGAAGCAGTTGGCTTCCCATTTGAGAGAAGAGGCTGCAATGTGAGCAAAATAGGCAGCCCTGGTCTCTAGCAGCTGCTGTAATGTAAACAAGTGAAGGAACCCCAAGTGAAGACAAAAAGGACTTTAGGGATTTATTCAAGCATGTCCTCCTACTCTCCAAAAGTAAGCTTTGACTGAGCTGTCTGGAGAACAGCTGCCGGGGACAGACCCATCTGGTGAGCATCTGAGAGAAGGAGGTGCATTTTTTGAGCAAAGGCTTAAAGCCAATGATAGCTCTAACAGGCACTGATACAACCATAGGTACCTTAGAGATCCTTGTTGCTATGAGATTCCATTATATAGAGAAAATAAATAATGACAAATAATAATAAAAAAAAAAACTAGGTACCACTTTGGGGGCATTTCCAGTATGCTAGACATGAGCTATGGAATTTACAGACATTCTGTGATTACTTCTCTTCACTGTTTACAAACTATCAACAGCTAAAGAGCTGTGCTGCCTCCACCCATCTGCAGGAGGCAGGTTTCATTATCATTATTAGTGAAGAGACTAAAAGTTTTTTTCAATAGTTTCATAATATTCCATTGTGCCAAGAAACCACATTTTAAAACCAATTCCCAGTGGATGGAGTAGTATATTAGGCTGTTTCTAATCTTGCTATGCTACAACGACTACCTTTGCACATACTGTATTTCCTGCACGTATGACTCCATTTGTGGGATGAATCCTCACATAAGGAAATGCTGGATTGTCACTTATTTTAGTTGCTAAAGATCCTGGAAAATGGCCATCTGCATAGAATTGGCCAAGGAATCTGAATGAGTGAATTCTGACAACTACCAAGGGTTTCCACTTCTGGCAAATGGCCATCTGCATAGAATTGGCCAAGGAATCTGAATGAGTGAATTCTGACAACTACCAAGGGTTTCCACTTCAATAATATATTCAGGGACTGAGGAGCTGGACACTGTTAACCTGTGAGCCCCACATGAGCCAGACATGAGCCAGGAGTCCACTTATTGCTTGGCCAACATATGTCACTAGAGAGGTCAGGATGAGACTTCCAGTTCTTGAATATAAATATTAAGTCAGATCTTAGGTTCGGCAGTTCTCAAAATATCTGGGTATAACGCTTTTCCCAGAGTATAGTTATTTAGTAAATGGCTATAGATTCCTTTGGGAAAGAACTGGAAATAACCATTAATGTATTCATTTACTGTGGTGTTATTGATGCTCCATTCTCATGGGGACCCAGCTTTCCCTTGAGTCAATATGAGATGGGTCTGAAAACTGGCTCGATTCTGGAAACTACACTAAGAATTATGACATCTTATTGGGCTCTGTGCATTCACTCTCCTAATTACTCATTCTGGATTTCTTTTGTGGTTTACTTTGAACAGTGCCCTTGCTGTCTGCTCAGCTAGCTACCTGCCCTTGGAAACATCATGTTCCATTAACTATCTTCATAGTTCTTGGTGGCTTGGGTTCTTCTATTTGTCAGTCCTACAAGGCCATTCATTATAATAATTTCACCCACTTTGCTACTGAAGGTTAAATGCCATCACCTGGCATCTATTATCCTCAAAGCTTTCCGAAAGCCCAGTTCTGTAAAGCCCTGGTCTCCAGAAGAGAACGTCACTGAGCTCCACGCAACACTGGTGCCCTTCCAACGATGCATTCCTTATGGGTTTGGCAAACTGGGTTTTTCTGGGCTCTCCCACAACTGGTGGGCTTTCTAGCCTTCCCTAATGTATTCACTCTAGCATGCCCATGCCTATGAGCCTCTTGATGCCTTGTTCAATCTTTTTTCATGGGTTCTGGAATTTTTACTTGAGTGTGAGCTATCATTTCCCCAAAGTCTAAAAAGGCAGTCTGACAATGTATTAGCACCATCTTCAGTGGACCCTGCCAGTGTCAAATCCTGTGTCAAAAGAGGGGGTTTCTGTATTAATAAACTCTTATTTTACTACATTAAATATTATATATTCCATCCCACTTGGTTCGGCACACTCTCAAATATTCTGTCCTGGAAACTGCCGATATATGTTAGCTAGATTCCACATCTGATCCGGTGTAGGCCCAGCAGGCCCTCAGTTGGATGTTATTTTCTCCACGTTGTGACTTGGTCTGGCAGGCAGGTGAGATGGGGCAGAGTGGGGTGGGATGACATGGGGTCGGGGGAGGAGTTACATCCTGAGATGGGATTGTGTTTTCTTCCAAAGTCCCAGCATCATCTTCAAGGTGGGAGTGCTAGGCTTTAAAAAGGAATTGAACCCATACTCTAGTTTTGGAGTCCGGTCTTCCAGCAGAGAACAGGTAGCTTTTGAAGGATAGTAAGATAAATTCTTCTGAGAAAGGAAGCATGGGCCCCAAACAGAATACAGACACATCATATTTAAAGCTGTTGCTTAATTCTTCTAATCATCTCTGGAAAGAAGGTGAAGCTATATTTTTGATCTTTTGAAGCCACAGTAAGGTAAATTATTGCTGAGTCAGGGTGCTCATATTACTGCTTCAGTATTTTACATACTTTGTTATTGTTTTTATTGTATTATTCCTATGATGTGCTAAAGATATGCTAGGTACCTATGTATGTGTATGTTTATATGGAATTCCAGAGTGGTCACAAGACCTATTCAAAATAGTTGTTTCTCAGACTACAACATTTGGAAAATATGCTTCCTAAAATAAAATTACTTACACAACTTCTTCCTTGGGTTGCAGATATTTTATTAGGAGATTTTTGTTTGAAGAGTGGGTGAAGTGAAGGGGTGGTGGTGGCAGGAAGGAAGAGAAGTTCATGATTAGGTTGTGCCCAATATCCATGAGTCCCAAAGGGACTGTGTACCCAAATGTTATTTATTTGGGGGTTTAGGAGGTGGGGGATCTGCAGCTGCTCATAAATAAAAGATAGTTGAAGAAATATCATTCTGTGGTGAAAAAAGGCTTTGGAATCAGTATATCTTTGTTAAAAGTCCTGGTTTCTCCATTTAATAGTTGGATTACCCAAGCCAAATCATTTAATTTCTTTTTGCTTTGGTTTAAACATTTTCAAAAGTGAGGATAATAAAACTACCTGCTCTGCTAATCTCAAAAAAGACTGTTTGAAATATTAACTAAGATTCTGGACATGAAAGCACATGATACATTTTAAGGGATTCTTTAGATTGGTGATGATGCTCCTGTTGTAATTACTATGAGACAATTGCAAACTGAAGGCAAATTCTTTATTCCTATAGGGTAAATGTGCCACTATGGGTTAGTGGTTTGTTTCCTCTAAAATTATTAGTATTTTATCTTTTAATATGTCAAACTAATAAGTATTGGCAAATATAACATTGTATGTTTTAAATTAATGCTCATTTCTAATTTCATAGCATGACTCTTGAAAAACGTTTTTACCCTGAAAAAAAATCTGCAAGTCATAACAACAGAGAAGGCAAACTGGTTTTTCTTAATTGCTCCAAAGGACATTCTTTATGTAAATTTGTAGATGTGTCTGAAGGTCCAAAGTAAATTTCTAAATATACAGAATTCTGTACAAAAAAAAATGACCCTTTGTATTTCAAAGTAAAATTTGAGTTTAAAAGTCAATGTGCTTTAAGATCTGTGCTGAGATAAATTGTGATCAGATCTGCCCTCCCTCATCTCTCCCCAACTGTAATGATCTTCATTCCTAAAGAAATCACATAAGATTTGTTTGTGGCTTAACATTACTTCTTTTTGACCCCATTCTAACCTATTCTTACTCTCATTGAGTCTCTTCTTCCACGG
>NW_011888824.1:625389-627682 GCF_000151845.1 Pteropus vampyrus
GTTTGTTTCCTCTAAAATTATTAGTATTTTATCTTTTAATATGTCAAACTAATAAGTATTGGCAAATATAACATTGTATGTTTTAAATTAATGCTCATTTCTAATTTCATAGCATGACTCTTGAAAAACGTTTTTACCCTGAAAAAAAATCTGCAAGTCATAACAACAGAGAAGGCAAACTGGTTTTTCTTAATTGCTCCAAAGGACATTCTTTATGTAAATTTGTAGACGTGTCTGAAGGTCCAAAGTAAATTTCTAAATATACAGAATTCTGTACAAAAAAATGACCCTTTGTATTTCAAAGTAAAATTTGAGTTTAAAAGTCAATGTGCTTTAAGATCTGTGCTGAGATAAATTGTGATCAGATCTGCCCTCCCTCATCCCTCCCCAACTGTAATGATCTTCATTCCTAAAGAAATCACATAAGATTTGTTTGTGGCTTAACATTACTTCTTTTTGACCCCATTCTAACCTATTCTTACTCTCATTGAGTCTCTTCTTCCACGGCGACATCAGCTTTCATATAATAAACGACATTCAAATATCCTTTCAGAAAGAAGAGTCTAAACAGTCCTTGATCTTCTTTCCCCACCCTCAATATCTCCTGTTTCTTTACAAATGTGTTCTTATTACATGATATACATAATATAATTAGACATAATAATACAAAGATATATTATTATTATCATGAATAACTTCACATTTTATTGATTCTAAATTACTGTTTGACTAATGATAGAGAGAAGTCCTTGAAAGATATCATCTTGTTAAAGAAACAGCACTTTAAAGTAATTCTCCTGAAATCAGGAAGAACCACAAATACATGGAGATTAAACAACATGCTACTGAAGAATAACTGGGTCAGGGAAGAAATAAAAAGAGAGATCAAGAGATACATAGAAACGAATGATAATGATAGTACAACATATCAAAGCTTTTGGGACATGGCAACAGCAGTCATAAGAAGAAAGTTCATATCATTTCATGCCCATCTCCAAAAACAAGAACGAGCCCAAATAAACAACCTAACGCTTCATCTTAAAAAACTAGAAAAGGAAGAACAAAAGAGGCCTAAAGTCAGCAGAAGGAAAGAAATAATCAAAATTAGAGCAGAAATAAATTAAATTGAAAACAACAACAACAACAGCAACAAAAAACAATAGAAAAAGTAAATGCAACAAAGAGCTGGTTCTTTGAGAAGGTTAATAAAACTGACAAACCCCTGGCTCGACTCACTAAAGAAAAAAGAGAAAGGACACAAATAAACAAAATCAGGGATGAAAGGGGAACTTACAACTGATATCTCAGAAATACAAAGGATCATGCAAGAATACTATGAAAAAGTATATAATATCAAATTTAATAACCTAGAAGAAATGTACAGCTACTTAGAAAAATACAATTTTCCTATACTAAATCAAAATCTGGAAAATCTAAATAGACTGATCAGCAGTATGGAAATTGAAACAATCAACAAAAACCTACCAAAAAAGTAAAAGTCCAAGACCAGATGGCTTCACCAGTGAATTTCACCAAACATTCAAAGAAGTTTTAATACCTATTCTCCTCAAACTCTTCCAAAAAATCGAAGAGGAGGTAATACTTCCCAACTCATTTTATGAGGCCAATATTACTCTGATACCAAAACCTGGTAAATATAACACAAAAAAGGGAAACTACAGACCAATATCTCTCATGAACACAGATGCAAAAATCTTAAATAAGATACTAGAAAACAGAATACAGCAAAATATTAAAAAGATTATACACCACGATCAAGTGGGCTTCATCCCAGAGCACAGGGATGGTTTAACATACACAAATCGATTAATGTGATATACCACATAGACAAATTAAAAAATAAGACTCATATGAATAGAATCATATCGATAGTTGCAGAAAAGCCTTCAACAAGATACAACATCCATTTATGATCAAAACACTTAATAAAATTGGTATAGATGGAAAGTACTTTACCATAATAAAGGCTATATATGACAAACCCTCAGCCAACATTATACTTAATGGATAAAAACTAAAAACCTTCCCTCTAAGATCAGGAACAAGGCAAGGCTGTCCACTATTGCCACTGTTATTCAATATAACACTGGAGGTCCTAGCGAGTGCAATCAGGCAAGAGAAAGATATAAAAGGCATCCAAATAGGAAACAAAGCAGTAAAACTGTTACTATTTGCGGATGACAAGATTCTCTATATAGAAAATCCTAAAGACTCCACAAGAACACTACTAGAAACAACAAGCAAGTACAGTAAAGTTTCTGGATACAAAATC
>NW_011888824.1:630067-632547 GCF_000151845.1 Pteropus vampyrus
GGAGGGTTGGGGAGGGTAAAATAGATAAAGGGGATCAAATATATGGTAGCTGTAGGAAACTGGACTTTGGGTGGTAATCACACAATAGAATATATAGATGTCAAATTATAAAGTGCACCTGAAAATTATATAATTGTATTAACCAATGTTACCCCAATAAACTTAATTAAAAAAAAACTTAAAAAAATAAAAAATAAAGTAATTCTTCTGCATAATAACAAGCTTATAAGGGAAATAATTAAGCTCATACAAAATAACTACGTGGCTTGCGTAGTATCCTATGTTTCTAAATTTTCCATCAGTATTAGGACCAATCTGTTCACATATCTTAAATTTGAGAATCATTCACTTTATTCTATTAACAGTGGGCAAACTAGAAAGGAAAAAAAGAAATATGTTTATCAAGTTGAATTATTCCAGTTAGCTATTCCCCTTAATCAAATTACTGGGATAGCTGCCAAATCCATTCCCTTGGGTGGCATGCCACACACTTCTAATAGAACCTACATACCAGGCGTGTTTATGAAGGTGAACCCCCTGCTAAGCAGGGAACTGGGCAATTTCAGGTTCTTCACACCACATTCCCAGGCCCCTGGGAGACCAGGACCCCTGGTGAGATCATCTATACTTCATTTCAGATCAAACATCTTCCGTGGGGTATATTAGACTTTCAGGAAGGCATGTGTGTTTTGGGGGAAAAAACAAAACAAAACCCCAAAACACATCACTAATAATGTGATATAATTTTATATTTGGAAAACCAAAGAAAAATACTTATTTTGAAATTTCAAATCACTTATTATGAATTTGTTTTCTGTGAGTGGCGGGGGAGCAATGAATTTTGAAACATTGAAATGCTGTCCAGACCTTTTCCTCTTTTCTGCTTCTTGTGGACTTTGCCTGATTTTCATGCCAGAGCCAAGATCTATACTGACTGAGAATAGATGTCAACAAGACCACCAGCTATACAGGGTGCAAAAAAAAAGAAAAAAGAAAAGAAATCCAGCCTCCATCAGCTCCCTGTCCCAATTCATGGACACCCAGTGCCCAATGCCCAGGTGTCACACAGGAAGCTGGAGCTATGTGCCTGGACAGTGAGCTGGTGGAGTTCAGGATAAGAATTTGGGTGCAAGGAGAGTCACCATTCCAGATAGAGCAGTTTTCTTTCTCACTAATCTCTTGAGAGAGAAGTGGGAGGGAAGAGAGAGAAAGGAAACCTAGCCCATATTTATCAGTGCAGGATTACTTAAGCCTTTTGCTAAGTAACCATAGAAAAACACACTGAACCAGACTTCATTACTACAACCAGAAAGAATTTTTCATGATTAATTGCTTCTTAGTCTCCAGCTCCTGGAATACAGCTCTGCTCATGAGAATGCACTAATAGTTCTTAGAAAACCTATCAACAAAGTTAAAATCACATATGCTGTAATTATCAAGAACTACACGTTGTGATGTTGATCATTCCTCAGGAAGAAGTATAGATGGTTTTGTTCCATAGAATAACAAACAGGAATTGACGAAAAGGATGATGAATTGGCTAGCTTTATATATCTAAGATTTACTGAATATTTAAATTTCTTGATCAATGGTAATTCCAGAGGGATGAAATCTAAAGATTTTCATGGCCTCTATAGTCTCTAATCAAAAATGGAGCACCTATTGTACATTGATTAGTCTTTGGAGGGCCCTGAGTATCCCCAGCCTTAGGAAGCACAGACCTGAAGGTGTCAGTCAGGCAAGGCTGGCTGCACCTCCTCTATGCACTCACTGACACAGACTCTACTGTCAGAAACTAAAGCGCCCAGATTCCAGTACCCCACCATTAACCGGCAGATGCCAAAATCACATAATTACTACATTAGGAGTACCTTTGATTGGCGTAATACTTTATTTACTTCTATAGACAGTCTCTGAGTTATGATGATTCAACTTAACAATTTTTCGACTTTATCATAGTGTGAAAGTATATTCATTCAGTAGAAACCTTACTCTAATTTTGAATTTTGATCTTTTCCTGGGCTAGCAATATGCAGTATGATACTCTCACATGATGCTGTGTGGTGACAGTGACCTCCTAGTCAACCACATATTCACGAAGGTAAACAACCCATACTCTACACTGTACTGTGTTGCCAGTGTTTTTCTGGTTATTGTTTTTCCTGTGTTTGCATAAATTACATGAGATATTTAACAGTATGTTATAAAGTAGGCTTTGTGTTAGATGATTTTACCCAACTGTAGTCTAATGTAAGTGTTCTGAGCATGTTAAGGTAGGCTAGGCTAAGCTATTTGATATTACATGCATTTTTGATTTATGATATTTTCAACTTATGATGAGTTTATCAGGGCATAACTTCATCATAAATTGAGGAGCATCTGTATTAACACTTTATTTACCAAAATGCAAACACTATTGACAAGGATAACAAAATACGTTTTACCTAGCACTTATATCTTAATGGAGACAAGTTTATGAC
>NW_011888824.1:632847-734979 GCF_000151845.1 Pteropus vampyrus
AAAAAAAAAAAACAACCCACGATAAGTGGCTAGGCACATCTGGAGAAGTTTATTACAGAAAACACATTTGGAAAAGCTTTGAGAATACACACAGCCTTTGTACAAGCTGATGTTCCATATTCCCAAAGTATTCAGATTGCCCTGGTTTACGTTGAAGGGTATAAATTTTCACTTATTCCACAGAAAGAAGCATGGAGAACTGGAGAAATATATTCAGATCTTAAGAAGCAATAAGCAGACTGATATCATTATATCTGTCTGTGATATTTAATCTAGTTTATTCTCTGATGGATAAGGAATATACTCCCCTCAGGAACAGGATGTAGGTCAGGAAAGCTGTGAGAAATCTTGGCTTATATAGATTTTACAGGCCTGGCAATTTGCCTAAAAACTTTGTAAAATAGTTACAGACACATTCTCACACTTTTTCATATCAGTCCAGTTTCAACCAAGGAGGTCAGAATTGTGCGCTTTGGGAAAAATCATTGAAATAAGCTAAATGAACTGAAATGCTCTCAGGTGAACTGTGGGTCCTGCTGGAGTTCATGAAGCACTGCTGCTCCGTGGTTTACTTTTCTCTTCCTTATCTGAAGATGAGAAATCCAGAAAGGTCTCCAAGAAATGAAGTAACTAGGATGAACACTAGAGGTCTTGGCCATTTCTTTCATCAACCACAGCAGAGGAAATGACTCTGAGATTCCAGAAAAGCTCCTCAGGGGGGACGCCAACGAATCCAAGGACACATTGTTTACTTTTCTTGTGGTCGAGTCACTCAGTAGAATACAGAATGCCAAATATCTCAGAATCCAAATCCTCATGGTTTTTGCATCAGGATCTTCCTCCACCCATATTCCCCCAACCATTTCCTTCCTCTCTTATTCCCTTGTCATCTACTTAAATTCACAGCATTTACATAAAGTAAATCCCTCTTTATAAGTTCTAGAAAAGCTTTGTTTTACCTATTTGCAGTTTTTGTAAATCTTATTAATGCTTTTCCTTAGGGTACGTTGTCATTTCCGACATGTCATCTCACCTGAAGAGGACAATTTATACATATACATATATACTTATAATTTATATATTTGTGTATACATATATTTGATATATATTACATTATTTTACAAGCTCTATTCATCATCACATGTCCTGATGCCTCGAACTTTTTGAATTCTTATATTTAAGAAGAATATAATTTCTGATAAAATCATTTTTTAATCCTGAATAAAATTTGGTGAATATTTTTGGTAAAACAGTATGCTAATGGGATTTGAAAAATTTGAAAGCAAATTTTTTTTTAACTCTATGTTTTCAGATGAAGATCCCTCTTCAAAAAAAATCCATTCTTTTAACATCATTTAACAAATATTTATTGCTGGTTGAACACCTACCACCTGCCAGGCACTATACCTAGGAATGGAAGTGCAACGACATATTGAACACAAAGATGATCCTGCCCTCATGGAGTTTAGAGTAGAGTGAAGATGCTAAGCAAATAATCACACCAATGAATATAATTACAAGCAAGCAAGACTATGAAGGAAAGATGCCCAGAGCTTACCAATAATTCAAACTATTTATATGGTGAATAATGTTTATCAATGAACTATATTAGTATCCAATTGGTTACTCAACAACTGCAATTTGAATGTCTATTCAATCTGTCCAAATTAAGCTCCTTCTCTTCTCCCTGGCCTTTTCTGTTTTAGTTGATGTTGCTTTATCCTTTCAGTTGTTTGAGACAAACATGTTGGTGTCATCTTGTCTTCTTCTCCTTCAATTCTTTTATCCAATCCTTCAGCAAATCTGGGCCTCTACCTTCAAAATACATGCAGAATCTGACCACTTCTCACTTCCTCTACAGATTTCACTGAGGTTTGGATTATCAGAATACAAATGACATTAAATATGGTCTGGATTTTGCAATATCTCTTACTGCCGCGGTCCAGCCACGACAGGATCCAGGGGGCCCCGAAGGTGGGCAAGGCGTCGGCGCGGGAGACAGTCGACTACACAGCTCAGAGGCGGTGTGACACTGTTCCGTTTTATTGTGATTTGAGTACAACTTTTATACTTTTTATTTGGCATTTGATTATACTTTGTTGTTAAGGTAGCAGGGAGTTAAATTTCTGTGGTTAGGCGGAGCAGAAAATCTTATAGAGTATATTATTATTAATGTTCATGATTAACTAGTACATTTTTCTCTCAATCATTAGAACAGAACTACCTGATGGAACAATCTAAACTTTTAATTATTATATCTATTACGTAAGATACAGTTTGATTTAAGTAAAGGTGATAGATAGATGTATTCATAACAGCAAGCATTGGCTTGTGGGCAGACATTGTTCTTCTTTCTGCCTGAAGAAATCTTTTAAATGCTATTTGATTTATGCTATATCTAAAGTTCAAGCTGAACCTTTCTCATAGCTGTTCAAAAGTTTCCTTGGTGCAGTAATGAGGAAAATATTTATAAAAATCAGTTTTACAAAGCTGCTTTCATAAGCTAAGTTTCTGTTCCTTTGTTTTTAAGCACCAAGGAGATCCTGACCTAGCCAGCCTTTCTATGAAACTTAAACTACTATAAGGCACATGAATTCTATCTTTATTCACTACATGTATACTATCTTTATTATAAGCTTCTGAATAAGGCAAAGGAAGATCAGGTAATCTTTTCATACTATTAGCCCCCCTAGGTGGATACCAGAGTTTTCTATTTATCCACTAGGCCACAAAAGGAGGCCCTTCTATAGTAGGCACAGGCTTATGAGTAAATTTCTTATCCTTACTAATTTTTCTACTAACTGCGTGGGAACAGGAGTATAAACTGGTTCTAGTATTCAGCTTGTTATAATTTATTCATAATATCTTTAAGAGGCGCGTCAAAAGGAATTTCCCTTAATAATTGTTCAAATAAAGGGTTTACGCATTCTGGACACGTCAGGGTGACTAGAGCTGATTCCATACGCGGGGAATTTACTATGTTTTCCTCAGAGCCAATTTTGAGGAAATCCATTTGTATAGCGTTTACACTTACTAGAATTTGTGCTACCCAAATTCCCCCTCTTAATAGGATCATTTCTAAGAAACCAATTATCCCTAAACACATGCCACGTCCTCGTTCTTGACGATGCATTCCTTGAAGCCTCTGTCCCCATCTCCGGACCTTATCACGCAGTAGGGTAGAAAGAGGACACGGCATCTTACATTTTCCCTGTTAGTCTGTTCTCAGTGTGGATGATGTAGTCTTCTACATTTTCCCTGTAAGTCTATTCTCAGTGTGGATGATGTAGTGACCTGGCTAAAAGCTAAGTCAGAGTGTTGCATCTTGGCTCAAAATGTTTCAGTCTTCCTTACCCACCCGTTAAGTTCACAGTCCTACCCGAAGCCCCATTTTCCCTTTGACCTCACTTCCTGCTCCTCTGCCCCTCACTCCCTGTACCCCACCATCCTGGCCTCCTTACGGATCCTTGGACTAGCCAGGTACATCCCCTCCTCAGAGTCTTTGCTCCTGCTGCTCTTCCTGCCTGAAATGCCTCTCTTTGAAATCGGCGTGGTTCATTTCACTCACCTCCTTCAAGTCTTTGTTCTAATGACACATTTCCAATGAGTCTCGCTCTCTATTTAATAAGGCCACCTGTCTTGGCCCCCACTGCCCAGCATTTCTGGTGCCTCTGATTCTGTTCTCTTTTATCTTTTTGCCCCAGCACTTAGCACTTGTCCACATGCAATATAATTTTACATAAAATTATATTGTTTCTTTTGTCTGTCTCTCCCACTGGAATCTAACACTCATAAGGACAGGCAGCTTTGTCTTTATTTACTGATGTATCCTAAGCACTAAGAACAGTGCCCGGCATGTAGTATGCACTCAATAAACGCTTTTCAAATAGATGAACAGAAGTTGGCAGGAAAACACAGTGGAAGCGTGCAGGCTCTCAGTAGGCAAACCTGAGTTCCAACATCGGCTCTGTACTTTCTAGTTGGATGAGCTTGTGTGAGTTACTACACACTGAAGCTTCAGTTACCCCGACTGTAAAAATGTACATGATAGTGTCCTTGCAAGGATTACACGTGAAGCACCCGGTGTGACATAGGTTTTATGGATGTAATTATTACTGGTATCATCACAACATTTTTATATGAAATAGTTAAAACATATAATGCTATTTTTTTCAAATAATGTTCCAAAAGTCATAAATATAGCTTGAATACTTAAGAATATATGCTCGCTTTGGCCCCTGAGGTACTACTCAAAACGATAAGCAACAGTATAAGTTTTTCCAAGTTTCTCTGTGAGAACTTTGGCAGTTCAGTTAGTTACTGGAAGGTATCAGCAGCTGAAAGACATAATTGACTAATATCAGGGTTTCTTAAGTCATAAACACCTAAGGACAACAAAATAGTCCCATTAATAGTATTATTAGGAGACTAGAGAAGACAAGCTTGTTTCCTGTGGCAAATTGTGTAATATTGACAAAAGACCAGGAGAAACAAGGAATAAAAATTTATTTAATTTTGCTTTTCAGTTTTTCCAAGAAGAAAGGACTTCAGACCAAGAATGGTAGAACAAATATTAATGAGAGGATATAGAATATAAGGTATGTGAGACTGTGAGAGAGAAAGGGATGCTACTCTGAACCAGTTCTTCCCTACAAATTAAAGTGATGGGCACCCAGGGAAACTGTTCTTAGGATTTTTGAGCCGTTTCCAATGACTTCTGAGAAGCAATTTTCCTAAAGTAAATTGCACAAACCATAACTTGGCTCTAAAAGACATATGTTAAAAGCAGGGAGTAACAAGAACCAATGTAATTCGTATAGTACAAATTTATTCATTCACTCAAAAGTCACTTGCTGAGTGCCTACCATATGCCAGGTATGGCATAGTCAAAGCGCAGCTGGGTCTCCAAAAAGCATATGACAAAGCCTTTCATGGGATAGTAATAAAGCAGGTATCTTCTCAACTGATCGAATGACAGGTCCCTGACCAATGAATGGTGAAACTTGTAAGAGACTCTGCAACTTGATATAGATCAATGGCAGATTGAGTGACCCAAGAAGGTGAGGCTGGTCTGATGTGAGAGAAATCATGTTGAGATAGGATATAAAGGCCACTCCCTTCTGCTGAGGTCACTTCACCTGGTGTATTGACTTCAGTTCCATACCACAACTGAAATGAAAAGGAATATTGTCACGCTAAGGACAATACAAAGATACTGAGAGACTACACAGACTCTGTCATCTGAGGAGCAACTGAAACAAATAAAACCAGGTGTTTGCCCTGAGAGAAAAGAAGATTCAAGAGACAAATAATAGCTGCTTCCATTATAGAGAGAGTGCTGCAGGGTGGGGTGGAATAGGAGGAAACATTTATGGCCCCATCTCTGAGTCGAGCATTCCCCTGGTGCATTATTTCATTTAATCCTCACATTTAGTTTTAAAATGGCTGATCCCTGATGCTCACAAACACATAAGATCGTTCCCAAAGTGCATCCGGAACACTAAAAGACATCACTCTGCATGGCCGGTGTCATCTTCCCAGGCTCTGAATTACTGCTCTTGTATTAACTAATTGCCATTGTAAAAGTTTTGAACAGTTAGGGTCAGTGAAGACTCAGAAGAGGAAAAAAAAAAAAATAGTTTGTCTTTAGGGGAAAATGTTTAACTAAGAGGCAGAGGTAGAGAAACCACTGCAGTGATCACAAGTAACTCTGTGATCTGAAAGGGTACAGACAGTGCAGCCTAATGTGTCATCGTCGCAGTCCAATCTCATAGAAAGTGCACTGACACGTAGCACGAGCCTGCGCAAACAGAGCTGTTCACTGATTTCCTAAATGGCCTGTAAAATGTGGGGTTCACTTTGAAAATGGGAAAAAGCGTGATTTCTTCAGTTCAGTAAACATTTCTGAACCAAGCTTCTGTCCCTTTAAGAACTGCGCTTACATTCACGTTCATGTTGGTTTGTAGAGGCCTTCCTTAACGGCATGTTCATGGAGAAAGGAATCCTTTCAGAAAGACCTCAGAAAATATATGAAAAGGTTCTTTGAAAGCTATCACATTTTGAAACTGACTTGCAATGAGCTGCTGCCAGCTGCAGTGATCAGTTTAAGTAGATTCAATGGCTTTTCTTTATTTTTAGTATTTAATAGTTCGCTTTTTCCTATTCTCAAATAACCTGAATATTCTGAGTTTTCTGGTGTTCCTTTTACAAGGAAACCGACAGCATAAGAAGAAGCATTCTTTCTCTCTGGTAATGATCTGAGGTTTTGTGGTCAAAGGGCATAAATTTATAGGCATAAATTTAAGAACGATTTAAGAAAACAGACATTCAAAACATCACCTTCACGAAACAGTAGTGCTGTTTTAAATACTATGGTTTGGGGTTTTGGAATAGAAAAAAGTGCTTTTACTAAAGAAGTAACTGCCTAGATGACTGTACTCCACGGGGAGGGAGGAGAGGTCACATTTCCCAATTCAGTGGATTCTAGCCATAAACTCAGTCCCAGCTGCCCGTCCACCCCCTCTGAAACTAGAATCAAGTCAACCCCTAAATCCCTCAAAGCTGTTCTTTGCTCACGTTGACTTTTATTAAATACTTATTATATGCCAAGTATTTAAGTACACATTTAAATTTAATTCTCACACTAACCTTTTGAAATGGGCATGGTTATTATTCTCATTTTACAAAGGCAGAGAGTTGTGGATCTTCACTATGACACTAAAATGCTTCTGTCGGCCAGGTTCCTTCCACCTAGGATGGGTCCATAGATGCCTAAATTTAATGTAATGGATGTATTCTGATGAAAAGGGAAATCCCAGGTAGGAAATGAGTTTCTGGCCACTAAAAACAAAGAACACCCTGGCAGGAGAAACAGTGAGATTTAGGTGTGAGATCAGTTATTCTGTCTGGCTGTAGCCTCATCCTGGAAGTAGAGCTCAGACTGGCCACATACTCACTGAGGAAAAAATCCAGTCTTTCCCTGTTCTTTTTTCATTTTAAATTTTTCAGATTTCTTGGCTTTGGAAATCTGCCAGAAAAGCCTAAGAACAACAGCCTTAGGAGACCTATTGGCAACACCCCTAGGAGTTGTTAGCCAAAAGCTTCAAATCCTTTCCTCATCATTGAGACTTGTCTGTTGGGAATAGCTCAAAGGTATTATTTCAACCAAGATAACTAGTTACGCAAAAGGGAGCCATTGTGGTTTAGAGAGCTCACCATCGATTACTAGGTCAAGATAAGGATTGTTCTCTCCTTTCTTTTTCCCTCTTGAGATCATAGATAGTGAGGTACTTTCCACCTTGTGCAATAGGGATCCTCTTTCCTACTGAGAATAAGGTGAGAAGGGAGGGAAGGGAGGCCAGGAGCCTTTAATGCCCATTGTATCACTTCTCCGCGTGCGTGTTTACATCATCAGCTTTCACTTAATCCACAGGCTCGTGGTTCCTGCCAGGAGAGTCAGGAGAAAAACATGACATTCTTAAGGCCAGCGATGGCCTGAAGGTGCTCAGAACATGCCACCCCAAAATATGCTGCTTGGCATTATTGATTAATTTGAGCTGAAGGCACTTGAGAAACAGGAGATGCAGGAAGGGCTCTCTGACATCCCCCTTTCTACCTAAAAATAGACCATAAAATTTTCCATGGGAAAGGTTTCCTCCCTGCACCAGGGAGAGAATATTCTTATCACCAAAGACTGGCACAAACAAACCTACTAAAAATAACCCTTATCTTTCATTAGTTTCCCCCATGTATTTTCTAGGCACTGTCGCATAGTTTACTGTCTCTGACCCAAATCCCTTTGTCTTATCACCGCCCCCAGTTTATCATACTTTGTTTAAAAAGATATACAAACTTCGGAGCCTAATGGCTTTTTCTGGCCATCATTTTCCTTCTAAAGACCCCCATGTACACATAAAAATATTAAATAAAATGTGTACCCTTTCCTCCTGTTTACCTGTCTTAGGCCCAGCCATAGAACCCAGGAGGCAAAAGGCAGTTTTTCCTTCCCTAGAGCCCTCTTAGAATGCCTAGAAACTTGGAAACTTTTTTCCAAGTAACTAGATGACAAAAACTAGCCAAACTGGTGAAATGCCTCTTTAAAATACTTTTCTCCTCTTTTGCCCTTATGCATTCTTATTCATGATCACTGAAGAAAATTTAGGAAATATACACACAAAGAAAATAGGTAAATTAAAACCACTCAAAATACTACTACCCAGAGATCATTACTATTAATAATTTTGTGCGGATTCTTCTGAGCTTTTTCTATTCATATATAACAGATAAGTTACCTCTTGTCAAAAATGGGATCAAATTCTACATAAGTTTTTGTAACTTGCTTTTTACCTAATAATATGTTATGAAAACTTTTTCATTTAAAAATAAAAATTGCTCATATTGCTCTGTAGATTGAAATATATAAACACACCATCATTTATTAATCAGTTCCATATTGTTGAACATTTGGGTAGTTCCTTATTTTTCACCATCAGTTTAAACAACAAATCAATTGCATCATTCATACATTTTTCAGCACTTGCCCATCAAAATAAATTGCCAAAGCTGAAATTAGCACATTTATTAAGTTTCCTGAGACAATGTCTTCCAGAAAAGTTATCCAGCAACAGTTTTGCTAGCGATATTTGAAAGTGCCATAAAGCCCTTAGCGTAACAAACCAAGGAGCCTCAAATAATCGTAGGAAAGAGGCTGATTCACTGCTTTGCCAGGAGCCCCCTGCCCCCTTCCACTTCACTAAGATAATGTAAAAGATTGTCACTCTGTTGTTCCCACCCCATACCTGTAAAATGAGACAGCAGCAGAGTTAGATTGTTATCCCTGAACAATGGAGAGTCCCAGGAACCTTCTGAGAAGGTAATTGGTGCAGTGTGCAGCGTTGTTGAGAAAACAGAGCCGAAGCAGCATTTGGTGTAAAGTTCGTCTGCAGTAAGTAAAAGCTGAGACTTCAGAAGTGAGGAGCTTATTTATTAAACTAATACTTACACCTCATCTATTATGTGCCAACTACTCTAAGTGTTTTATAAAACTCAAATTATTTAAGTCTCATAATAACCCTATAAGAAGGCAGATATCACTTTTATCCTCATCTTTACATGGAGTAAGTGACTTGTTGAGTTTCATTCTAGAGTCCATATATCTAACCTGGAAGCAATGTTGCCCGTCAGGGAATAGCCCTGATCCCACTGCAAGCACTGTCAACTGACCTAGGATAGTAAACACTCAATTCTCCAGCCAAGCAGGAAGAACCCTTTAACTGGTATTGGCACAGTAAAAACAATGAAAACCAAACTTTACACACAAAAAGCCACTTATACTTAAAATAACTAAAATAATTTTAGATAACAACATGTTCCTTGTATTTGATTTAATCCTGGTTTCATTTGCCATGTATTAATTTTAACTATTTCTTTTCCCGGGCAGATTCAATTTTTTTCTTGAATAAATCAAAATCGGATGATTTAAGGCCTTCTACTTTTCAAAGCCCTGTGACATGTCATTGAATTCTCCAAACAACAATTTTGGAAAGTAATGAGGCTTAGAAAGACTAAATGACCTGTTTGTGGTCACTCGGCTAGATAAATAACAGTGGTGAGACATGAACACATACATGTCTTCTAAATACTTCCCCACTTCTCCTGGCCTTCATGAACTTGCAATTGGCATTGAAACCAAGCAGAAATGTGAAGGAGTTATGTTATGTTAAAAGACATAGGTAGTTAGATAGATAGAGAAATATCTAGGCGCGCGCACGCGCGCACTCACACACACACACACACACACACACACACACACACACACACACTCATACTGTAATGTAATATTTTATGTAGTTTCAATTCAGCCATCTGGTGAACTTGTCTTCCAGAACTCAAGACCCTCTGATTGGCAGATTGAATAGCTCACCTCTAGTCAGCTTCCACTTTCATAAACCACAAAATTGATTCTTAAATTTCACTGTATCTCAAGCTCCCTGGCTTCTTTTCTTTCTACAGTTGACAGAGAAAGTTAAGATCATCTTGCATTCATTTATTCATATGTTTATTCATATGAGGGAAACTGTCCTGGTACCTTCTACACAACTTGCAAAAATACCCTCAGTCTCAACATAAACACACATATACACATACAGGCATGTACACACATGCGTACCCATGTGTACACGTATGCACACAGCTGCACTCTGCAATCTCACATTCCCTCTGCCTTCTATAGCTTACAGCTGATATCTCAATTTCTCCTCTTATTCATTAAAATATTATGTTAGATATTTCAAGCATACCTCAGGGCCCCATATACTAACCCCTCTGCTTTGACAAATCTTATCATTTTATCTCAATTTTTTTCCTTTTATTACAGAAGCTCTTGTATACCTCTCCCTGACCTTTTTTTCCTTCTCTCCCTCATTGAAAGTAATCATTAACATGGCTATATCATATATGGTTTACATCTTTTATTATCTATACATGTATTAATTAAGTACTTAATCTTTTGTACTTTAACAATTTCCTTTAAATGGAATACTGAAATATCATTCTAAGACTTTTGTTCTTTGAACATTGTTTTTCAGGTTTACTCATGATGATACATGTAGTCATAGTTGTTATTGCATTTAGTAGTAAGCCATCCTCTACACATGCTACAATTTGATTTTACAGTTACCTCTATGCAAATATGTAGGTTATTTCTATTTTTAATTGTACAATTTCATCTCCTGGTCCTTCACAGAAACTAAGCTCCTCACCCTAAGAATGATAAGCTCACCAGGGCAGCGACAGCATAGGCTCACACACTTACCACTCAGGTGTTGCGTTCTCTCTTTGTGTATAGACCATGGAAATATCTCTTACTTTTCGCAAATTTTAGCTACACATTTAAAGCATGTTTGTCAAATTTTATCCAACGTATCTAGGTGGTACTTAGCAAGGATGTTTTCAGGTTAGCTGTTTCTTCTAGTCGCCTAAAATGGAAAGTCACTACCTTCCTTTCTAATCTTTCCTTTTCTTTGGTGTCACCGCATTCTGTTGCTTCTCTTCTTTTTTGTTCCTCTTCCCATTTCTTGCTGTTTAAATATCAGAATTATCATAAAGCCTATCCTGACCCTTTTTTTCACCCTAATGCGCACTTTTCATGTGACTGTTTTCAGACAGCAATGTGCTGATGACTCATAAATCAGGAACCCAGAATTCTCTAACCAGAATTTTTTTAACTTCTAGATCTGTAAATCTAATTATATGTTATGTATTTTCACCTGAAAAGGCCACTGGCATTTTAAATTCAACATTTTCAAAACAATTCCTTCCTCCTCTCAAATTTGCTCTTTTTTCTGTGCCTTTAAGAGACAGGCAATGTCATCCTCTCAATTCAGAAACTTAAAGTCACTCTTGACTCCTCCTTTCCCCTCAATCTCCACATCCTATATCCCACCAGAGTAATCAACGACTATATATCTAATCAAGTCTATCTCCTTTTCTTCTACTCAATCCTCCACTCTCCTACCTTTTCAAGTCTTTGTCTCTCTCTCTAAGCAATTACAACAGCTGCCTCACCTCTGCTCTTGTGCTTTCCATCTAGGGTTGCCAAATTCAGCAAAGAAAAATAAAGAATACTCAGTTGAGTTTGAATTTCAGATAATCAATATATTTTAGTGCAACTATTTCTCAAATATTGATGAGCAACCTATAATTTATCTGGCAGCCCTACAAATAATGTCTTCAATATTGCCATCAAAGTGAGCAAAAAAAATTTACCATAGTCTTCCCAGCTTAATGTCCTCAAAGATTCCCATTGTCCACAAGATTGTCTTTTGCGTGGCACTCACAACCCTTCCTGACCTGGCCACTCTATAACTCTTGAATTTTTCTCACACATCGTTCCCCTTATTCCCTGTGTTCCAGCCCCACTGGCCTCCTTCTTGGGCCTGGAACACACAGAGCTCTTTTCTGTCTTGTCACTTGCTGGTCCACCTGCAAGACCACTCTCACCCAGATTTTTGTACAGCTGCCTGACTCACTTTTTAGAATTTATCTAAATGTCACTTCTTCAGAGAAGCCTTCTCTGGGCATTCTATCTGTACTAGCCACGGGTGACTCTTCATCTCATTCTTGTTTCTTTTTTTGATAGTACTTTCACAATCTGAAAGTATCTTGTTTATTTGCTTATTAGTTCATTGTCTATCTTTTTATTAAAATGTAAGTTTTATGAGAACAAAGACTTTGCTTGTTCACCACTGAACTACCATGGTTTAATACCATTTCTGTCACATAGTTGGCATTTGATAAATATTTGTAGAACAAATAAGTGAGTGAACCAATGAAATGATGAATTAATAGTTAAGCTCTCTAGCCACGAGTTTCTTTTCAGCCTTTGCTCATGCCCCTTGCTTCAAGCCTTTAGTCAGTTCAGGCTGCCATTACAAAATACCCTATACCGAATGGTTTAAACAATAGCAATTTGTTTTCTCACAGTTCTGAAAGTTAGAAGCGCAAGATTAAGGTGCCAGCATGATCAGTGTCTGGTGAGAACTCTTTTCCTGGCTTATAGTCAGTTGCTCTCTCACTGAATGAATCTTCATGTGCCAATGAAGGAGGTCACAGGGGTGGGGCGGGGAGAAGCTCTCTAGTGTCTCTTCTTATAAGGGTACTAATCCCATCATGAGAGTCTCAGTCTCATGACCTCATCTAGAGCTAATATCCCCTAAAGACCCCATCTCCAAATACCGTCACACTGGGGGAGGGCGGGGAGGTGGAGAAGTCTTTAACATATAAATTTGAGGGAGACACGATTCAGTCCATAGCATACCCCAAGTATAATGTCATCTTTTCTCTGCTATGTGCTCAAGAATCATCATCTCTATAAAGTGATTCCAGATAAGATGAACCACTTCTTCCTTTGGCCCTCACCAACATCCTATGTACCTGTAGCACTTTACTGTAACTAGTTTCTTACACAACTATCTTCCTCTCTGAGACTGTAAGTTACCTGAGAGCTGTACCAACACCTCATTATGCCATGTCTAGCACCATGTCCGGTACATAGACGAGCTCAATAAATATTCATTTATTTAAGAAATAATTGAATGAATACTCACATCTAAGAAGGCAGCATAAAATGACTAGAACTCGGGGTGGCCAATACTCATATCATAAAGCTCAGAAAAGCTACTCAAAGGAGATATATACTTGGACACTTTTAAAATCTATTTATAGTTAGTTTTCATGGTTTCATTAATTCAGTTACATGATTTTCAAGTCAAATGTATTAGTTTGCTAGGACTGTCATAACAAAATAGTGCAGATGGGGAGGCTTAAAAAACAAAAATTTATTTTCTCACACTCCTGGAGACTAGAAGTTCTAGATAAGGTGTTAGCAGAATTGGTTCCTTCTGAGGGCTGTGAGGGAAGGAGGACCTGTTCCAGGCCTCTCTTCTTAATATGTAGATGGTCATCTTCTCCCTGTCTCTTTACATCATCCTCCCTCTGTAAGTGTTTGTGTCCAAATTTTCTCTTCTTATAAGGACACAAGTCATATTGGATTAAGGCTCATGCTATTGACCTCATCTTAATTTGATTATACCTGCAAATACCCTATTTCAAAATAGAGTCACATTCTGAAGTAGTGGGGGTTAGGACCTTGACACAAATTTTGGGGAGAACACATTTCAGCCCATAACACAATCACTGTTATGCAAATGAGAAAAGTGGCAAGCAGGGCTGGTCTAAACAGTCTCACAACAGCAGAAAGAGAAGCGAAATTCAATCACATGGAAACAAAGGTGAGAGCATGGTGAGCATGGCAAGGGAAGGAAAGGGTGAGTGTGGGGGCTAAGAGGGAGTAGCAATGGAAGACACAATGAAGATCAAGCACAAAATATCAAAAAAAAGGAGACCTACCAAAGGTCAGAGTACACTGCTGTTTATGAAAATGAACAGGGTCTTGAGGAAGATATTTGGTTATGTTTAGAATAGCCTGTTTAAAGGGGAAGGAAAGGTTGTAATACATTTTATAAAGCAGTCATTCAAGTATAATTAGATGGTTTTAAATATTATTTCTTAAAGGTAAACCTCCAGACACATGAAAAATTTACTTAAAAAGACTCAACCCTTTAGTGGTTCCAGTGGTTTCTGATTAACTTCCATCTCAAAATGAATTACCACAGATCATAGAGTATACTTGAAGAAAACAAAAGATCAAGTATTTCCCCAAAATGGATAAAAATTCCAGGGATATGCATTCAGGTGAGAAACACTGATGCGTAAAATAAGACACATTATATTCTTTAATTTTTGCTCTTGCTCTGAATTTCCTTTCTTTGCCACCTACTTTTCAGGAAATCTGCTTAAACATCCTGGAACTGTGAATCACCATGCGTAAGGAAACCCAGGAGTATTTATTTCTTGGAAGTCTGGCAAGTGACTCATATGTCATAGATTTTGCCTTTAAAATTTCATTTGGAAAAACGTTTTCACTTTTCCCAAATATACAGTGTATCTGTTAAAAAATTTAAACATGATAAACTAGTACATAGCTTGTTAAAACTGAGTTATATTATATACCTTTTGTAGCATAAGATATTTTTGCTTCATCGTGTTGTGATCGATAGTTATTGTTTAAACATGATTATCATTAATAATTGTATTAATTAAAGTAATGCTAAGTGTTTTAACAAAGATACCAAAAATAATATATAATACTCAAGCACAACCACCTTGAGTATTTTATTTAAGATGGCTCAGCTCTTTCTTTGGCAATCCTAATACTTTCATATTTGAAAATGGGCCAAGTATGAAGATACATTCTACCCTATTCCAACTGATAAAGAGAGAATTCTTTGTATATTGGATATTCCTGAATTCTTTCCTCAGTAGATTAAGAGCTTTGGCTTTGGTCTGGATGTTTTTATATTCCTGAAATATCCTTGTGGAATTCTTTAACTTAGGCCACTGTCTGGACAGCTAGAGTTATGGTGAGTGCTGTAACATAAGTGACAATGGAGCTTACCTATTCATTGTTGGCCATGAATAATTAAGAAGGCTTCTCTTCGGAGAACTCCCAAAGGGAGTATAGCCAAGAGTTTCCACATGTGTGAAATAGCATTTTACATATTATAAAAAGAAGATTAATGAAATATTGTGCATAAAGCACTTAGCATAGTACTTGGATACAGGAGACAGATAATAATAAATACACAGAATATGACCTCATACAAGAAGTACTAGAAAGATATGTATTCAGATATTAGCAGTGATTTGCTCTTTTTTTTTTTTTTTTTGCCTATCGCTATTCTCTGTTTATAGTAAATATTTATAGCTTTATAACAGGAAAAATTAGTAGGTATTTTTTAGTTTTAAGGATAATATTTTAAATTCAGTGCAGATGTTTATTCATTCATCTCTCTTTAGAGCCAAAATTTCCCTGTTATCTGAATAGTCCAAAATACTCCTTTGCAAAAATGGGTTCTATTTCTCCATTAGTTTAACATATGTTTAAATTTTTGTTCACGACATATAGATAAAATTATAAAGCTATAAAAAGAAAATACTTTCTCACCTAAGAAAGTAGTCATCTTTTTGTTTCAACATTCTAAATTTGGAGAAAAAGTATTAACAACAGATAACCTAATAATTATAACGACATTTTCAATTAAGAAGAGATGGATCACTACCTAAAAATCTAAGTAACCCAGATGTGCCTGAAATTCTGAGGTGGCTTCCCTTCTTGGCCTGTGCCTACTCTGAAGCCAAACTCAGCTTTTGCCACAACCCCTGAACAAACTAAACACTACGAAGTGTTTTTAGTAATACCAATTTTACTGAAGATTTCTAGAGAAAAGATGAAAAAGAAATTACATCACATATCACCCAGAAAAACTTAGGAGTTAATCTTCACTGTTCACCCCCGTCCTTCTTTCTCTTGTCTGTCAATTGAATAATCCTCTTTCTAACATTCAAACCCAGCCTCTGGTTTGAAATCTTCAGTTACCAAAAAGATACCCAGGCAGGTTGCCAGTAATTCCCTTCATAAACAACAGCCATCACTGTTGCAATAAAAAAACAGATCAACAGCTAATGTTAGTTAAGTCTGGTCCGTGGATGTTTTACTCTTCATTTCAAAGCAGTTTACAAAATATTCATCTGACAAAATAAGTGTATGTGTGTTGGTGGTGAAATTCTACAGCTAAGAGAATATTATTTTTACCACATAGATAAATATATAACATAGTCATATATCCATAGACATATGTGGATAGATATACACTATTGTGACATGGACTCCTTTAATTCTGCTCTCAACCTGTTTTTGCTCTGAGTTTTGGCTTCTGATGAAAATGAGCTGGCCAGTTCTGGAGCCCCTGGTGACAGGACTGTGGCTCTTTGACTTATGTTCCCTCTACATGGGAGTCCTCTCCTGTCTACCTTCTCATGAAACACATTGCAGCGGTTTCTATAAACATATGGAGTCTCCCAGGACAAGTAATTTTTAAGAAAACTATTTTTAAACTCCCTCAAATTTCTTTATACTTTTATATAACACATTGACCGATCAAGATGAATTTTCAATTAAAATACATAGCAAACTTCTTCAACAGTCATGTATCTTATTAGTATATAAAACTGTCTATAACATGAGAGTAAGCAGACTTACCTTAATAGCTGTCACGAATCCAAATTCAAGTTTTTTTCCAACTATTTATGCCATCACTCAGCAACCATTTAGTAATTGCCCAGTTACTCTTTCCAAGTATGTGGGCTCTGGCTTGTAAAGTCAGAGTGGGAAAAGAGGAAAAGCCAGCTTACAAAGTTTCCATCAAATAAGTCCAAACTCCAAACATGTCTTGAGTCACTGTGACTCTACTTGGTTATTGAAATTATATGGAAACTTTTTCAACTCATTGGCACATCTAAAACCTCCAGACAACCTGGTTTCCAGGCTTATGGTGTGGTGTACTGTTTCTCCCTTACTGCCTTTTGGAACATCACAGAATTTAACTCTTCCACTTTTATCTTTGCTGTTTTGGGATTTCAAATTTTATGCTTGCATGTTATCTGGGTTATTCTTTTTAAAAAGTAAAGATAATTACAATTCTAGATTTTAATATTTGACTTCATCTGCCACTGCTTCTCCAAACCTAAGTCATCTACCTTGTCTAAGGTGGCCAGATTCCACGGTTGTCCTAGACATACCTAATAATACAGGTTTCCTGCAAATGACCTATGAAGGAAAAGAAAGCATTAGCCATGGATCACCCCAAGCTCTCCATTTGCTGATACTTCCTTTATTATCAGCATCTTGTCTTCAAAGTTTTACTCACAGCTCTTAGGCAACTATTATCTCTCAAGATCCCAGGAAAAAAAATAATAATAAATTAAGAATTAAATGATTTAGGAGAAGGATAAAAATTGAGCAGAATTTTTTCTTACTCAGATTTAAATACCTGGTGGGACAAATCATGTTATTGCATCCTTATAGACATCTAAAGTCTCTCTAAGCATCGTCCAGTATAGTAGAAACTCTTAGTGCTTTTCTAACACAAGCTGAAATGGGACCAGTTAAGTTCACTTAGCATTTACTCAGTACCTTCTCAGTCAGACACACTGATGGTTACTGGTACAGAGATAGATAAGACAAGGTTTCTACCCTCAAATTGCTCACAGGCATCTAAGTAAATAATTGTGATACTGTGTATATACTAAAATTACTTTTAAGAGTAATGGTGTCAACAGAAGTTCTGAAGTTAAGGTACAAAACAAAAATCCATCAGCCAGTTTTTCACTAGGTCTTTTGCCAACAATGTAACTGAATCTATAATATGTCTTATAATAGTACCACTGATAGTGGTTCAAAGAATTATATTTTTAAAATTGTGAATTGTTTTATATTTTTGGTTAAATGCATTTTTTTCCTGCAATCTAATTTTTAAGACTAGTCTAAGTTCTTTCACATTTGGGATATGTAAGTTCATGGTAATTTTCAGAGCAAGTAACATAATAGCAGCACTTTTCATTTCTCTAAGCAAGTTTTATGTGTTATGTTACTTAATCCTTACAACAAGCATTAAATTATTTCATTTTACACATGAAAATGAACCACACAAAGTTTATAAAATATAAGAACTCTGCCTTTAACCTTTGTGCTGCACTTTCTCTTCCCTGTATTTTCCCCAAAGCACTCAGCAGGTCCTTCCACGTAGTATTAGTTTATATAAATTGACTTCATTTTAACACATTTACAAAAGTATATTCTTTAGCACACTAGAACTATATGCACAGGTTGCTGGTAGCTTTGCTTTTTATTAAAGTCAAAGTGTTCTTTTTAACCAAAAAAAAAAAAAAAATTTCCTGGACCTTTGATATATTGATGTGCTCTCTCTCTCTCTTATATATATATGAGAAATTATATATATATACATTATATATAATATATATTATATATATAATTCCAAAGAACATAATAGCACTTAGTGCTTCTCAAACATATAGACCCTTTTATAATGGATTACTCTCATGTGAACTGGGAAAAATCATATATGTATCAAAATATTGTGGAGTTTAATGAGCAGATATGTGAAAGTTTGGCACATAATATAAACTGAAAAGTGTTTTATAAAGCAACTATAACTCCAGGACAAAAGACTATGTCAAAATATGACAACATCGAAGTAAAATAACTTCACGTTATTTTAATGTTACTAAATGGGATATAGGTTAAACCATATGAAATTGACCATATGTAACAGTTATTGAGTTATATCTAGAACTTGATATACTCCACTTATTATTTATCTCTGCCTACCAAGAGATTTTATTATGGGACAGGGTGACCCTCAGTATTTATTAAAACACAATAAAAAAAAAAAAAAGAGCACTTTTTTGAGTTGGTTGCCACTTTAAAAAATTTCCTTTATCTAGTTTTTTTATTCTTAAGGTGAATCTCAGGAAATGATTATGAGAGGTCTGAGAGAACAAGAAATTTTTCCTAATAGCCATGCCGGCTTTCTACTGCTCTTCGAACATGCCAGGCACTTGCCTTGATAGCATTCCCCATGTATCTGCCCCTTGTAATTTCCTCCAAGTCTTTGCTTAGTTCTCTTCTTCTCAAGAGGGCCTACCCTGACCACCTTGTTTCATATTTTTCACAATGTGCCCCCACATCCCCATGACCCATTGTCCTGAATCTTTTAACTCTGCATCACTTTTTTTTGCCCCATAGCACTTACCACTTTCTAACACATATAATTTAATTTTTTTGTTGTTGTATCTGATACTTATTGTGTCTTTCCCACTATAAAGGGCAGTGATCTTTGTCAAGTTTGTTTATGATTTTCCAAAACCCTTAGAACAGTGCCTGTAACATAGTAGGAGCTCAATGAACATATATTAAATAAACAGATTTAATGAGAAGATCTTGAATACGCAAGATACATTGTTGAATGAATAGGAAGAGGTACTTGATTCCAGATTCCAAGGCAGAGCAAAAAAGGAAGATATTTAGTATTCAAGTAATCAAGTAAGATTGGATTCTAAATTTCTGTTCTTAATTTGTGGAAATCTTATTAAATTCTATAAGACGCTGACGCTAGAATCTGAGGTGATAGTTGATGAAATCTCCACAGTATAAACTCATTTTATAAGATGAGATCCATACAAATATAGAAGATATGAATCTATTGCCAAGGTCAGGTGCTCTGAGCCACTGTGACCAATCTATTTCTGGTGTTTTCAATATCCCAGAATAACAGGATTACCCATGCCTTGGTTCCTTTTTATCCCCCCTTAAATTGCTAATGTGGGCATATGTATAAAAATATTCTTGGGCCTAACCAATGAAGAGGGATTGTAATAGAGGCAGGCCAAGTTTAAAGATCAGGGCAACCACAAACCATGATGGAGGATGCTATTAATGTGACTAACTCATCCTAGAAGGAAATAGAGGAGTCAAACCTCCAAATCATAGGGCAAAGATCAACCTGATACAATTCACAAATCTGAGTCACTACCCAAATGAAGCAGAAACAATTGCCTGATTCATTAAAAAAAAAAAAAAATACTTTTTTTTTTTAATGTTAGAGCCTCTGTTGTACATATTCTTTATCTGGTAACTTATTGAATTCCTGCAACAACTCTATGAGGTAGGTACTAAATGACCCCTTATACAGATAAGAAAACTAAGTTATAGAGTTTAAGAAACCTGCTCCAGGTCTCATATCTAGGAAATCAGGATTTGAATCCATGTGCTGTAACTTAGGAACTCATGCTCTTATCAATTCGCTACCACTTCATAACACTCAAATGAGAATAGGTTCCTTAGGAGACTATTTTAAACAAACTTTATTGATATTACATTAAATAGACAAGACATTGTGCTAATCACTAAGTAAATTTTCTTAATTTCAAGAAATGTGAAAAATCATTTAAGGTTTTTGTTTATCCCTTAGAAATAAAGAACATAATTCTTTAGTGGAGTGAACATTAAAAGTTGGACTAGCTGGCTTCTCCAGATTTCTTCTGATGTATAAATCTTTAATTTACACATTGAGGAATATAATGTCTTAGGATAACAGATATTATGTTCCTCAATGTGTAAATTGAAGATTTACAGCCTAGCTCACATCCAGCATCATACTTTACTAGTTGTTACCCAGCTACTTTTACACTGTGAATTAGAGACAAGTCAGAGCTGCATGAATTCTCTGTCATTTGAAGGCTGAGGTTTGTTCCTGTCTGGAAGTTTCTCCAAGCGTGAGTCTACTGATTGAGGGAGTTGATTGTGGTCTGCCGAGGGTGCTGTGTAAAAAGGAAGTTGTTTCTTCCAACAACCTTGTTTGTGTGTTTGAAAACTGTTTTAGTTTATGTCCTGTTTCCATTCCCATACCCAGCCCTCCCAAAGCAAACAGATGACAAGTAGTGGTGGTGGGATAGTGGTGATGCAGGGGTGGGGATGGAGGTGGAGGAAGGAAAGAGATTTCTCTAGGGCAAGAGGATTTTCAAAGAACCCAAATGTAATTTGGAAATAAACTCGAGCACCAAAACCAGATGGGATTTACAACACGATCAGCCCAATCTATAAACATAAATACAAACCCCTGGAAATTCTATTTTCTTACTCTGAAATGATCAAACATTGATGGATACTCTTATATTAAATTACTACAAAATTTGTAGCTAAAGAGGAATTGTTGGCACATCAATACATATACCTCTTTATGCGTTTATTCTCTACCATCTACTTTTACTTGCCCAGAAAACTCATTCATTTCTGATATTTTCTAGAACAGAGGCTGAGCTGCCTTAATTCCAACTATAGTATTAAAAACTCTGAAAGTTAAAAAAAAAAAGAAAGAAAAAGAAAAAAGAATGAAAACAAAAATGAAAGAAATCCATTGAGAAAGTAAATTTCCAGAATTTTAACTAAATCTGAAAAATAAGCCAAAGTTTTAAATTTTACTTGTTTCCAGCTCTGCTCCCAAGACCTTAGGTGACCTCATTTAGATTGGAAAGTTTTCTTTCTACAAACAGGAATTAGGTGACCTCACTTAGATTGGAAAGTTTTCTTTCTACAAACAGGAATTAATTGTAATCCTGGATTCAGCAACATTAGAACTCACAAAAATGTCCCTCTTATATGACTGTCTATGAAAATAAGTATAACTAAAATCAGTAATATGTGGTATATTTATTTAAAAGCAAGCAATGCTGTTGTATTAAATTATCATGTGTATGAAAAGCACTTGTCAAAATTTAATTGCAAATTTCAATGTCAGCAGAATAAAAAGAAAAGACAATTGCATCACCTAAGATAACATAGTTCTATTGTTCAAGTCAAAAAAAAAAAAATCAAAACTAGGGTGGTGACTGGTCATGAAGCAACATGGATTCCCACCACACTCACATAAGCCCCTATTAATTTCCAGCCACATGTGTCTTGGATACCTATTTGTAAAAAAAATCAAGACATTTATTGAAATGTCAAACAGTCATTTCCTTATTCACTCCACTAAGTTACATTTTCTTGTACAAAAGACCCAAGTTTTTCCTAAAAACAGTCAAGTTCCCCTAAAAAAAAAACATTTGAATCTGAACCAAAATAACACAGATTGACATTAATTCCCCCAAATCCCATGTTCAAATATTATATTCAAAGGAGAGCTATGCCCAGGGACCATGGGTTAATACAGTTTAGTAGTTATAATTATTAGTTGATAAAAGCATGTATAATTTTAATTTATATAATATACATTATATATGTACAGTATATTTTTATATATAAGTATAGTTTATATATAAAATATACGTATAGTTAAATATATATAGTTTGGTTAGTATTACAATAAGTGTTACTTTTATGATTCAGAAAAAAATAAATTATTTATATTTTTAGTGGGAGAGAACCGCATTTCAGTAAATTCAGATTTTGAATATACCACTTTAGAGATTAAAGTTGTGCCAATATGGTACTTTATTTTTAAAAAGTGAAACTATCATATATATGTTTATCCACTTCCAGTTTCCCAGAAGATAAAATTTCTACAAAACAGCATATGAATAAGGTTTTTCATTGCTGTATATTTGTAACTACAAAATTTTGGAAAGAATCTAAAAGCCTTACATATGGTAGCCTAGAAATTTGATAACCTGAATGAAATGGACCAATTTCTTGAAAGATACAATCTGCTAAAACTCACACAACAAGAAATAGACAATCTGAATAGAATTATATCTATTAAAGAAATGAAATCAGTAATTAATGACCTTTCAAAACCAAAAGCACCAGGCCTACATGGGTTCACTGGTGAATACTACTTAAGAAAGAAATTATATCAATTCTATAATTTTTCAGAAGACAAAAACAGAGGATATTCTTCTTAACTCACTTTATGAGGTCAATATAACTCTAACACCAAAACAAGAAGACATTATGAGAAAAGTAAACTAAAGACCAATATCTCAACAAAATATTAGCAAATCTAATTCAACAATGCATACAAAGAATTGTATACAACAGCCAAGTGGTATTTATCCTAGCTATGCAAGTCCAGTTAAATACTCAAAAAAATTAATGTAATCCATCACGCCAACAGGCTAAAATTAAAAAAATATATATTATGTAATCTTATAATAGATGCAGAAAAAGCACGTAGCAAAATTAAGCCTCCATTCATGATAAAAAATTCTTAATAAACTAGTAATAGAGGGGAACTTTAGCTTGATAAAGAATATCTACAAAAAGGTTACTGCTAACATCATACTTAATGGTGAGAAATTCGAAACTTTCCAACTAAAATCAAGTACAAAGCAAGGATGTTCCCTTGCTCCCCTCTTTTCATCACCATACTGGAAGTGTAGCTAATGTAATGAGACCCACACACACATGCACACACGTGCACACGCGCACACACACACATACACAAAGGAAATAAAAGGTATACAGATGGGGAAGAAACAGATGATATAACTGTCTATGTAGAAAATCTGAAAGAATTAACAACAAAAAAAATCCCAGAACTAATAAGTGATTATAGGAAGGTTGCAAAATACAAGATTTATAAAAGTCAATTATTTTCCTTTATACCTGTAATGAACAAGTGGATTCTTGAAATTAAAAACACAATACAATTTACATTAGCACCCTTAAAAATGAAATGCTTAGGTTTAAATTTAACAAAATATATACAAAATCTAAATGAAGAAAACGATAAAACTGATGAACAAAATGAAATAAGAACTAAATAAATGGAGAGATATTTCATGTCCATGGAAAGAAAGACTCAATATTGTCAGGGTGTTAGTTATTCCCAACCTTACCTATAGATTAAGTGCAATCTCAATCAAAATCCTAGCAAGTTATTTTGTGAATATCAACAAACCGATTCTAAGTTTATATAGAAAGGCAAAGGATCCAGAATAGCCAACACGATATTAAAGGGGAAGAATAAATTTGGAGGCCTAATGCTACCTGTCTTCAAGACTTATTTTAAAGCTATGGAAATCACAACAAAGCATTCTTATTTTGTTTTGTTTTGTTTTGTTTTGTTTATGATTCAAGGATTTATTAAGTCATACAGGCAAAACATACTGCTAATTTCATTAGCAAGACAGAGCAGTATTGATGAAAGAATAAACAGATCAATGGAACAGAATAGAGTTCAGAAATAGACCTACATACATATGCCAGCAACCTTGGACAAAGGAGCAAAGGCAATACAATGGTGCAAAGAAAGTCTTTTCAACAAAGAATGCTGGAATAACTGGACATCTATATACAAAAAAGTAAATCTAGATACAGGCTTTACACCCTTCACAAAAATGAACTCAAAATGTATTATAGAACTAAATGTGAAATTCAAAACTACAAAACTCCCAGCAGATAACCCAGGAGAAAATCTAGATGATTTTGAATTTGAAGATGAGTTTTTAGATATAACAACAAAAGCACAATCCATGAAAGAAATAATTGATAAGTTAGATTTTATTAAAATAAAAACTTCTATTCTGTAAAAGACATTATCAAGAGAATTGAAAGACAAGCCACAGACTGGCAGAAAATATTTGCAAAAACACATCTTACAAAAGACTGTTATCGAAAATATATAAAAAAACTCTTAAAATTCAATAAGAAAGTAATCTGATTTAAAAATAGGCTAAATATCTTAATAGGCACCTCACCAAAGACGGCAAATAAGCATATGAAAAGGTTCTCTACATCATATGTCATAAGAGAAATGTAAATTGAAACAACAATGAGATACCACTACACACCTATCGAGATAGCTGAAAACCAGAACACTGACAATACCACATGTTGACAATGACGTGGAACAACAAGAACTCTCATTCACTGCTGGTGGAAATAAAAAATGTTTCAGCCACTTTGTAAAATTGTTTGGCATTTTCTTATAAAACTAAACATATTCTTACCATACAATCCAGAAATCACACTCCTTGGTATTTACCCAAAAGAGCTGAAAAATGTATGCCCACACAAAAACCTGTACGCTGGTGTTTATTGCAACTTTATTCATTATTGACAAAACTTGGAAGCAACCAAGATGTCCTTCAGTAGATGATAGACAATGAACTATTATTTAGTGCTACAAAAAAAAAAAAGTATCAAACCATGAAAAGACATGGAGGGACTTCAAACGTATATTATTAAGTGAAAGAAGCCAATGTGAGAAGGCTACATACTCTATGATTCCAACTATGTGACATTTAAAAAAGACAAAACGATGGAGACGATAAAACAGTGATTGCCAGTGGTGGGCAGGAATGGGAAAGAAAGAGATAAATAGGCAAAGCACGAAGGACTTTTTTTAGGAAAGTGAAACGTTCTGTATAATCTTATAATGATGGATTGGATATATGTCATTAAAAGGAAAGAACTAGATGGAGAAAGCGAGGACACTTCTGAGTGCCTTTTTTCATCTAATTTTAATTTCTGGAACTGTATTAATATTTTACATACTCAAAAAAAGTAAAATTGACCCAACAAAGATTAGAAAACCTATAAATGGAATATAAACAAAAACAAATGAATACTACTATTATTTCAAAGAATAATATAACTATACTGAAGGAGAAGTAAAATTAATTTAAGTAATTTTGGAACACAGAATTCTGACTACAAATTCTTAGAGACACAAAGAACTGGATGCATTTCTTGAATTCCACATAGTAGGTATGTTTCTCTCAGTGGTATTAGTTGGCAATTCCAACACTGCTGTATTGTAGGATCAAGCGAATGAATAAGTATATTGATCATGCTGGGAACCAAGTCTCTCACCTTGGGAGAAGGGAGATAAAATTATGAAATAGGAAAAGGTTAGAAAGAATCATAGTATTAAATAGTAATTGAATTTATAAGTTATAAGTAAAAATAGAGCTAGAAATAAAGAGATATAAACAAAGAGATACAGAGATCAATATATTTTTATTGACTAAAGGGGCCTGGATACAATGATAACCCCAGAAGTGATTAGGGCACCAGTGCCTACTAACTGGAACCAGGGCTCCTTGGAGAAATGGCTGATCCAGAGTTAGCACAGGGAAAGCACAAAAGAAGCTCAAAACACTTTCACTGGTATCAAAAAGTAAAGAAGTACTCAAAAATAATGAGGATATATCAAAAGGACACAAGAGCTCTCTTTAAAAAGCTACTAGGCCAAATCTGGGGCAATTTAAGTACCAAAATTAAAAAAAAAATGATTATAGTGTATTTTAATCCATTAGAATAAGGAAGAATCCATGAGTCTATACAGATAATGAACAAATAATAAACAATCAAACAAACAAATAAAGAATGCTTTTCCTTATAGTCGAATGCTAACAAATATAGAAGAAATAATGGCTATTTTAAAAATCACTCTCTTGCAACTGTCACAGTAAAAATTGAATCAGAGAAGAATTATTAATGGATACTAAAGCCAGCGGGTAAAAATTTAGTGAGAAACAGAATATTTATAGGGTCTCAAGCGTCCCCCTACAAATAACTTTTAAATTACAAAGGGAAAAATACTATCTTTATGGAAGAATGCCTGATGAACACCACCTTAACCAAATGATGAAATTTGGCATCAATAAAATGGCACAATGAACATCTTATGCTTCCAGATATGAAGCACTGAGGACACTTTATCCTGGATGTAATATTCCTGCCAAAAATGCAAAACAGAGATCTAATTGTGAGGAAACATTAAACAAATCCCAAATTGAGGGACAGTCTTCAAAATAAATGACCTGGAATCTTCAAAAGTGTCAATACTATTTAGTAAAAGCTGAAGGACTGTTGTACATTATGAAAGATGAAAGAGAAAAGAAAACTTAATGCAATGAATGATTGTTTTGAACCCCAGAAAGAAAATATTATAAAACGTTATTGAAAATATGAGAAAATTTTGAATTAGGTCTATGAATTAAATAATAGTATTGTATCAACATTGAACTTCCTGACTGTGGTTGTGTAGTTAATGTCCTTGATCTTAAGAAATACACAGTGAAGAATTGGGGAGTAAAGAGGCATGTTGACTACGATGTACTCTCAGAAAGTTCAGGGGACAAAAATAAAGGTAGTGAGGAGCTTACCAATTGGTAAAGCCGGGTGAAGGCTATACAAGAGTTCTTTATACTATCCTTTCAATCTTCCTGTATCTTTGAACTTCTAAATAAATATTTTTGAATGAATGCAACTAACTTTGTACTTTCATATTTAAAAAATAAAATAAGCTCATTATAAAAAATAAGCTACATACTAAAAGTAGAAAAGTAGCAATTGCAAATCCCCTGTAATTCCATGACTTGTCATTGGCGTCCTTCCATCAGAATAATTTTACACACACGTATTTCTTTTTAATGTGATAATGAGTTTACAAAAGGAAAATAGAATGTCACACAGTCTCTATGTAAAAAAATGTAACTTTAATTTTTCTCTGACTGAAATTTTTATTTTGATGTTGAACACCCATTTGATCTGATATAAATAAAAATTTAGCCAGTTTGAGAGAAACTCAGAAGCAATGAGAGCATCCAGAGTTAAACTTAGTTTGGGTTGTAACCATCTTCCATAGCGAGGTCTAAATTCCAGGTGATCTTATCTAGTGTCCAGGCTTCAGTGGGGCAGGGGAACATTGAAGGGATTCTATCTATACATAGGATATTAACATTTTTACCATATAGCTAGGAATAGTTTCCAGTTTGTGTCTAGTCTCTCAGTTTCTCTATATTGTACATTTTTCACTGCATAAATTTTTAAACTAAATCCTACAAGTAGAGAAAATGTTTTTTAAAACTCCAATGGCATTAAGCTAATATTTCAATTAGTTGTAATTAATGACCATAATTCGATTTACATCCTAATAGAAAGTTTGTTTTTTTAAGCTCAGGTCACAAGATTTTCCATCACCAGAAAGCTAGTGTCTCCTGGAAGAACAGTCTTTATAGCAGAGAAGAATCTGAAAAATTGACAATCTAGTAATCCAAAAGGTCAACCAATGGTATTGCCCTTCAAATATGTACTGGAATCTCTTTGATTAATAATTACATCTTGAAAAAGTAAAGAGATTCATATATGGAGTTTTTTTTTTTTTAACTTTAAGCAGTACAAAAAAGGCACAAAATAAAAATTTTCTCTTTCTTTACTATTAATTGCTGCATCTCTCCACCTCAACTTTATTATATAAATCAGGAGTTGACAAACTACAGCCCATGGGCCAAATCTAGCCCTCCTTCTAAAAGTTTTTATAAAGTCTTATTGGAACATAACCACTCCAATTCCTTTTACGTATGATCTATGACTACTTTCTTGATTATTAAGCAGAGTTAAATAGTTGCAACAGAGAATATATGACCTAAAAATTTTATTATCTGGCCCTTTATAAAAAAGTTTGCTGACATCTGAAAAAGTATGACAGCATACTATACATGCTGTTTTACCACTTGCTTTTCATTTAATAATAGATCAATATATAGATCAGCTTTTTTCTTTATAGTAGTGAAATAGTATTCCACTGTTTAAATAAATTCCATAATTTGCTCAACCAGTGTTTGAGGTGGTTTTCTGGTCTTCACTACTGTAAAAGATGATATTTTCATGCATTTGTACAAAGTATATCTTGGCAGAGTTTTTACAAGTGAAATTACTAAATTAAAGTAATGTGCATTTTTATTTTAATGAATATTGCCTTATTGCCAAATGTGAGAATTTGTATGACAAAACTGATTGTAGAATCAATTTAATTCCAAAGCGAGACCTACTTCTATTGTTCTCTTTCTGTTTAGATAAGCCTGGGTAGAAAAATATGACCAAAGATAATAAATGAAATAATGAATATAATAAAGATTTGAACAGTTAACTAGGAAACATATGAGGAAGACAAGCACTCAAAAAAAAGTTTAACATCATTAGTCATTAAAAAATGCCAATGAAAACTACACAGAGATTCCACCACATTCTTATTAAAATGCCTAAATTTGAAAAGACTGCACATGCCAAGTGTTAGAAGGAGATGAAGGAATAAAACATTCATACTACTCACGGGAACATAATATAGTTAGTTTACAGCCACTTTGGCAAAAACTCCATTTTTGATGTTTGATCCCTGACAACTTTCAGGTACCTTTCCCTTCCCTCTTTTGCCCCACATCTGGGCAAGACCATAAGAAAACCTACCTGCTTCCTTCCATGGAACACCAAGTTTAAGCCACGCAGACACTGCCATTGGGAACCCTCACTTCAGCCCCACCTCTTAAGATGCTAAAAAAGCCAGTCTCCCACCTTGCATAACTATGAAATGAATCAGAGTCTTTCTTCTTGAGGAAATCTTTTGTTGTTTAATGTATGAGCATTAAATTGTTTTTCATATCGAAAGAAGGAAAGAAGGTATAATAGCACAATCTCTGTGAAAAAAAAATGTAACTTTCAAATAATACATTTTCATAGAATTAAAAAAAGAGAGATTGGAATAATGAATATAATACAACATGGTTTTCAGAGGAGGTAGGGAAAAATAGAAAATTTTTTTCGTGATTCTTCAACAGAAAAAAATCATTTACATTTTGCCAAAATTTTAAAATATATTTAGTTAAATAATGGTTTCAAATGTGGGTAAATATGTCTTAAGTTGCAAAATTTCAGAGACAGGCTGTACTTTTTCCTGAAAAAAGTCAAGCCCAGTAAGAAGTTCCACATCGCGGACTCGGGCAACATGTGCTTTCACCCTTTCTTCAATCCATACAGTTTCTGCCTTATGTTCCTAAAGAAAAGAAACAAAAGACGTTTCCATAAGGCATAATTTTTCATTAATAGAAAGATATTTTGTGACTTAAAAGTTGTCTTTTTTTCTGTGGTTTTTATTTTGCTTTTTTTTTTTTTTGGTATAATTGACATACAACATCCTATTAACTTCAGGTGTATACCATAATAATTCAATATTTGTTCCTACGGTTTTGACTGCCTTAAATCATAGATACAGCTAAATTTTGTTTATTAAAATAAAAAGTAAAACAATAGTACAGAGTATATTATAACAAATATAGACCACCACATAGCCATAAAGTTTAGCCATTTTTATATCTACTTCACTCAGATATAAATTTTTAAAGAAATGAAATATTACAGATGAAGTTAGGTCTATTCAGAGCTAATCATTTCATGAGTCAGTTTGAATCCAGTCTGTGTTTTTAAACTTTTACTGCACATCGATACACAATATATAGTATTGATTTATGAGTTTTCAAATTTATATAAATGATGTTATAAGTGGTATTTGATAATTGCTTTTTCATTCACTATTATGTTTTTAATCTATCTATATTAGAACCAGTTAAATCAGCTGTGGTTTGGGGCAGCACCATTTTTTGATTGTCATACTGATGATATTTTTGACATTATAAATAATACTGTAATGAATAACTTGGCACATGCCTCTTGTGTTCAAGAACGTGAATTTCCGGCACACACAAATGGAACTGCAGCATTAGAGAGTCCATGCAACTTTATCAGCTAGTAAACCTAGCACTCCTGTGTTTGTACCAATTTCCACTTCCACCGGCAACGGAAGATCATCCATATCTCCCTACGTCCTTGCCAAACCATGGTGTGAAACAGTGTTTTACCCCTGTTTAAATTTTATTACTCTGAGCATATTTTAAATGATCTTTTCAGATATTTCTGGTCATGTGACTTTTAATGAGTTTTTACAATATAAAATATGTTCAATAATTTGGAGCCAGGGATTTCTATGAAATTCCTATTCTTTATAAGTTTTCTTATATTCATATCATATCGCTAATTTTCAGTTAAATTTAAAAGCTTAAAAGTTTGTTTAATTAGATGAGTATGTTTTAATAACTCTCATTTGACTTCAGCATGGTGGTTTACTTGTTTTTTAAATATGCAGGCTTAAAATAGGCAGCTATTACTTGAGCCAGAGGAAGTATAAGAGGAAATTACTTTTAGTTCCTGACCACTAACGCATTTCTCTGTTGTGAGGTTTATGAGGTGAGTTCATTTTTTTTGAAATAAATATGTAGTGTAATTTGAGCTCATATTTCCAGTGGAATTCTAATTCATTCCTATGTTCCTGCCTTTACTATTTCACACGTCAGCACTACTTAATATTTTTGAGAACTTTTTTTCATAAAGTTTCCTTCTACGGGGCTTATACTACTCTATTCTCTTCTGGCTTATTTGGTATCTATCCAATTAAATGTTTACTGAATATCTGACAGTCTATCCTCTTTTAAGACTGCAATTAAATAACACAAAACTATATCTACGCAGGGGTGATACTCAAGCTTCCTAATACCAGGTAGTTCAACAGTACCCACCAATCTGAACACGAGGCAGATATAGACAACTACTCCACTTGTACCAGTGAATCCCAACAGAATAGCGGACTTACATATATACAGGTTTTATGAGCTATATTTAAAGATATGCTTTGGAATATATATAAAAAATATACACACATATATATATGGATATGTATTAGAACTGTTAGATAAATAGAAATATTTATACCTCTCAAATACAATTCACTTGTTAGTCTTTTGAGACAATTTCAATTTCAGTATTTTTCTCCCCTAACCACTTTCATACTCTCTCTCCTTAACTACTTGTTATTTTTGTGACTACAGTAATAAAACTGCTTTATCAAGGACAACCTGAGTGAATTTATTTATTTATTTATTTATTTGTTTGTTTGTTTGTTTGTTTTGGTTCTTTCACTTAGTTGATTACCCCAAGCTTCTGAAAGTTCCTCCTTTTATTTCCATGGCTCTAACTGCTTATTTGTTTGATGACATCTTCTATTTCCTCAACTGAATCTAGGTTTTTTTCCATCCTGAAAATATAGATATTTTCCTCAATTTGATCTTATTTTACTCCCATGATTTAATGCCAAATCTATCTCTACAGTTCTGATTTCTCTTCCAAATTCCATATCTGTATTTTCCAATATCTGCTGAGCAGCTTATAATAATTATGGGCACTTAGACTTGTAGCAATATTCTCATTTATATGACAGGAATTTAACAACACAAAATTGAGGGTTGGGGAAGGAAAAGGAGGACAGAAAAGATGAAAGGGACAAAGGACCAAAGAAAATAAATAAGGTAGAATAAATCTAGTTTCCTTGATCACATATGAGGTGAATTGTGAATCCATCATTTCTATAACTGGCGTCAGTTCTCTCAAAAGTCTTATGGCGGGAATTAACTTATTAACTTCTCCGGATTGAGTGATTAGATATTTAAAACTGCAGAGTTTTTATATAACAAACCTCTTAAAGCAAATCAACTATTTCGCTAGGTGCTTAAAGCACAATTACCTGTTCTAACGCTAGAGGAAATATTGGTTGATTTGGACTTATTAAGGTACAGTTTAGGTACTGTACTTCTTGGGTGATTTGATTAGAGGGGATTTTCCCTACACACAATTACACTTTATGTTGACTTTAGAATGTTAACGTCATCATAAGATGTGATTTCTTTATAATAGTCACTATTTGCTAACTATTTATTGATAATTCTTAGGATTTTATATGAAATATCTCCTTTAATCCTCACAGTAACTTCATAAGGGAGGTTAATTTTTTTATACAGTTGAGGAAAGTGACATTCAGTTATTTATCCAAAGAGGCCAAATCAATAACTGAAGCCAGGATGTCCAACACCAAAACCCATGCACTTAAGTTCTATTCTATACTACTTCTCATATATCCTCCTAGACATCCAACTAGTTTCTCAATATGAAAACCAACAAGAACAAATTCATCTTTCCCAAAAGAACTGATTGTCTTATATATTTCCTGGCCAGTCATGCCTAAATTTTTAGTCACCTTTGACTCTCTCTCGTCCTTTCCCTCTCCTCCGCCAGACCTAATCGACAGCCACATCTTATTAACTTCTCAATTTCTCTTATGATAGCTTGGTTTAAGTTTGCTTTATACTCTTCATATGTGTCTCATAAATATCTTTATATATGTCATATTATTATTATACTGAAAATTTCTTAAAATTTTGGATAATGTTTAGTTCATTAGTAATGATGTCCTACTCAATAAAGTTGACGTCTTATGAATTTTGAGGCTACCTCCACTTTGGATAATCAGGGACGGTTTTGTACTGTTTATACTTTATCTTGAGGTGCAGGTGAAATTTTTAGGAGATGGGAAAGAAGGATATTCTAGAGAAGAGAAGAGCATGAACAGTGATGTTGAGGTAGGAAAACTGAAGCTATGTTCAAACAATTTTGAGGACTTCGGTTGGCCTGGAACTTGGGTAAGCAAGGGTCAACTGAGGGTAAATTGTGAACTACAGTAAATTGTGTACAGACTGGGAGATGTTTGTTTGTTTGTTTCTTTGTTTGGTTTTTATTCAGGGTACATAATCAAGGTTTGGGGATGAGAAAGTATGTCATAATAAAAAACTGAAATTTAAGTAAGTTAGTAGTTGTAGATAAAGGTGAAGGGGATAAAGCCAGAAGACAGTAAAACTACTTAAGATTCACTTTCAAAAGTCCTGAAAGAAGGAAATAAGGACCTAGATCAAGGATAGTAAATAGTTTCTTCTTTGCACACCCATTCTAATCATCCCATAACGGCTACCTAGAAATACTGTGACAAGGAACTATTTAATCACAATTCAGTAGTGAGGAGTACCACACTGTATCAGTCACCAATGTCTGCCACTGGAAGAGGAGGTAAAGAGTAATGGCTTACCTTTGTCTAAACTAAATAAAATTCTGACCAAAAAAAGAAAAAGGTAGGAAGAGATTTAACTAGACAACATCTCCTGATAGCTTCTTTTTTAGAAACTCTTTCTCACTCTAAGACTACAAGTGACCTACCATGTAGCCTCTAGTCTTTGCCCTCCATCTTTAGTCATTAAAAGACCATTCACTCAAGTTCAAATCCTATTTTCAAAATCCAACTAGAATGTCACATACCAAGAAGTATTTCTCCTTTGAAATTCTACAGCAATTTTGTCTGTCCCTCTTTGCACCATTTATCTCTTCCTTCTATTTTATTAGGGTCCTAAGTGCTAGACTATGAGCTCCTTTTGATAGAACTCATGTCTGATGTATCTATGTATCTCCCATAGTACACAGTATAGTGAAGGCAATTATATGGTGAGCACCTGAGAAAATAGAGATGAATCCTAATCTAGCCTAGAATCTAAACTTTAATTTCCAGTCTCTCATAGCCTATGAAATTTTCCATATGAACACCCATTTCTACAAACTTGACATGCCTAAACTTAATTACCCTATGTACCTGCCAAAATAGTTCTCATTCCTAACTTCCCTTTCATTTTCCTAATTATCTACATTTAAAATCTCTGGTTCATCTTCAACTCCATTTCCTTTGGCTCTTACATCCAATAAATTACCAAATCCTCTCCAATCTTCACTCCCTCCTTGGAAGATTCTTCCTAATTATCTCAATCTGTTCAAATTCTGCCCATTCTTCAGGGCCCAGCCCTTCTCCCACCAAATACAAGAGTATTTGGTGATTAATTCCAACTTTGTGACATCTCTTACTTTTTAATTTGTAAAATAATTCTTATATTAGTGACTGACCCATTTACATGTCTATACTTCATTTAGCTTCATTCGTATTTCATTTATCTATCTCATTTATATATCAACATTATATATGAACTCCTTGAGGACAGAGAATGTATTCCTCCTTGGTGCATGCTAAAAAGCTTCTATTACAATACTGTGCACTTAATAAGTGCTTAATATATTTGTTGAATATATACTGGAATAATACACGATGTTAGAAAAGGAATGTTACTTGAACTAACATAGTGTGTGTGCGTGTGTGTGTGTGTGTGTGTGATTAACTTCAGACCTCATGTTTCAAGTTGATGAAATATTCATTCATGAAACATTTATCTAGTATCAACTTTGGGACAGAACCTTAGAATTTGTGTCCAGAATCAAAATATTAATAAGATACCACCACTTCCTTTATTATTGAGTGTGAATAAAATGTATAAATAAAATACACAACAAATGCATATATAAACACATGTTCATGTACGCACATAGATCTTTACATTGATATTAATTATGTAAAAATCAATAGTCTAAGGAAAAGTTTTAAATGTGGTTATTTTTAGTACAACTCTACCCATGAAACACCTAAAATATATATATAGTTGTAGTTAGAGCCACTTTTTGAGGCCCAGTCGAGCTCTGCCTAATCTTCTCCTCAGGTCCCAGGGGCTCTACTGGAGCATACTCACCGGGCAGCTCTCCATGTTGGTAGGGTGGTGAGGGATGATGAAGGATAGGACATCCAACCACTCGGGGCAGGTGTCAGGGGTGTAGTTCTTATTTTTACAACTAGTCAGCATCACAAAATAGTGCGTTGGGATGGGAACGCTGTTGTTGACTACATATCTGAAAAAAACATATTTGAAAGATTTGATGTTATTATACATTTACTTCTGAATATTATAAATGTATTTTATATATTTTTAAAGAAAGACCAAGGTAAATATAATACAAGAAAGCAGATGAATAGAAAGTACAAAAACTTATCATATATTTTTAGACTTCAATGAGCCAGAACAGAGATTTATAGAAGTTCAAGCTTGCTTATTTTAACATTATGGAGAAATATTAGAATACAAAGAAAAGCAGAGTGCAATATTATGCCTCCTCTGTTTCCTAATTTTGTTGACTTTATACTTCATAGTGACATTTCCTGACAGAGCAGGGGCTGAGAAAGAAGAGCCAGGATTCCAACTCTAGCCATGCACTTCCACTAGATATTGAGATGTGTTCCAACCCTCTAAAATTCTATGACTTACAATGTCTTCTCAACTTCTGCATGGAGGTGACCTGTGCTACCAACTTCACAGTGTATACATGGGAATAAATCCATACAACTGATATGACGGTCTTTTAGTTTCAGATAACAAACGTGAAAGTGCTTTTAAAAGTTTTAAGTACAAAATAAAGTTAAGCTATTAGCATGAGTCCACTAAAGGAAATATGAGCTTGTATAAATACTAACATATTATTGTAACTTAGAGTTTCTCCATGAACTCAGCACTAGACTGCTTGGCTTTTTATCCTGGCTTTACCACTTATCGGTTGTTGAACACAGACAAGTTACTTAACCTCTCTCTGCTTCATTTCCCTCATCTCTAAATGGGGCTAATAGAATCTAATATAGGGATGTTTTGTGGATTAAATGAAATACAATAAGTGCTGAGAAAAGTACCTAGCAGGTACTAAAGTGCTATCAAAATGTTTGCTAGGATTATATATATTTGGTGAAATATAGGATCAATAAATCCTGAAATAAAGACAAGACAAACAAAATAGAAAAAGACCACACAGTAGTCATATATGTTACTTTACCTGAAGATATAGGTAGAAATCATTGCTTTAAATAATCTATGCTCAGATTACACAATTGTGTAGTTTTGCCCTTTATACATTTTTATAACAAAGAGAAATAATGGATGAAACTTCTGAAGCTCTCTATTCCTGTGTACTGCCTTCAAAGGTAATTCTTAGCAACCAGTTATTATCAGATTTAGTACAGAAATGTACATTTAAGTAGGACTGCTTTTCTACATGAAGCCTACATCCTCTCTGGAAGATACTTTTATGAACCAGCCACTATTGGACAATTTTATAAATTGTCACTACTTGATCGTTTTCATTTATTGCCAGACTGATTCCATATTTACCGATAGTAGAGTGTCTTAACCTTAACCTTTACACATTTTCCTTTGCCCATTAGTTTAGAAATTTTCCAAATAAAAATTTTGCTAAACTTTTCCTGGACATTTATTCTTTGCCTATTAGTTAAAATATTTCCCATAAAAAATTTTTGCTAAATATTTGGATAGACTAGTTGAACATAGTCAATAACGACATCTTTGTATAAATATACTATGTAATATTTAGAATACTGAGCTTTTATTCAAAAGATTGAAGTTTCCCCTCATGATATCCTATTGCTAAACCAAAAGGTTCATTTAGTTTTAAATTCCTTACTCTGTAATTTCACTTGGAGCATCAAAACGACCGTCGTAATTATAATCAAATGCTGGTCCACTAACCACATTTACTCCATTTCTTTCCATGGCATATTTTACAAGAAGAACATTGTGGAAGTAATCCCATATTTCTAAAAATAAAATAATGAATTGTTAAAAAATCTACCTCTATTAAACATGGAAATATTTTCTATTATATAGACAGGTACGTGTAAATAGCATCAAATTCTGCTTCAATATAGCCAGTGAGGATTGGGTAATTCTGCAAAATAGAATGGACAAAATAGAATGGCCTCATTGATAACAGTTTTTGTTGTTAATATCATTGCAGTCTCAAAATTACAATGAAATATGTCTTCAAATTTCTTCCCAGGACTGAGTTGCTTCAGGGACAGTGAGTATTTAAATATGGTCAGAACACACATACTACCTTATTAATTATGACTCTAGGGATTTACTTAGGGTGAATGTCAGTAAGATTTTGTTTTGTAAATAGCCCTTTAGAGTTACATTAGGATAAAAAACAAATTATCAAAATTCTAGCAACAGGTCACCCGAGTTGAAGTAAGTTGAAAAAATTATGTCAGAGATCTTTCTTATTTCTATATTTAAAACATTAAAATGAGATGACAATATCAGGAACAAATTGCAATTAAAAATGTGTTTAGTTATAAGTTCATAGAGTCACTTAATCATTTTTAAATTAATAATCTAAATATATACTTACTTTTGAATGCTTCATACATAGGGACCAAATTACTTGTAATCAAAGCATCGTATTGACTATCAGAAGTTCTATTGTTTCCTGCAAAACAAGTGAATTCTATTAAATCTAGCCATAAGAGAAAATATGACACACTACATAATAAGCAAATACTGTTACATACTAATCTAAATTTATTAGCAGTCAAAACACGGAAATCCTAAGCACTCTCCAATAGGGGTAATCAGTAATGCAGACAGTTTTATACCTTTAAACATGTGGTAGGTAGAATGGTGACCCTCAAAAAGATGTGTTCAAGTCCTAACCTTCCTACACCATGACTGTGATAGGAAGGAAAAATAGGGTCTTTGTTGATGTAATTAAGAGTCTTGAGATGAGGTTATCCTGTATTTAGGGTGGTCTCTAAGTCCAATGACTGGCATCCTTATACAGAGAGGAAGGGTCGAAAAGAGAAGAGACCCAGGGGAGAAGGCCTTCTGAAGATGGAGTGGTGTGTGTGCTCTAGAGCCCCAGGTCCTGCCTGCCGGCTGAACCACTCGAGTAAAGTGCTATGTCCCTCTGTGCTTCATTTGTCTAATGGCATCTATCATGGAAATATTGTGAAGATTTAAAAAGTTGCAAGCCTACACATGAGTATTATAATACTGTTTATATTTAAACTACCCTTGGGAATCTTAACTAAAATTTAAATCCAAGGCCAGTGTGGGTGGACACCAAAAGGCAATGAATATGTTGTTGGTCTTTAACTTAAGATTTCACATACTGTTCAGTCCTCAGATATCCTAAAATTCTTTTCTCCTTTTAAAACTAAGCCCTACAAGTTGGGAGGTCAATATAATATTAACTCCTTTTTAGAGAAAAATAAGAATTAGCTCACAATGGAATTTTTAACAGACAGAATTTATAGTGGAGAGTTACAAGAAAGTTTTGTTTTATCCTTAATATTTTTTTAGATAAGCTATTTAGTTATGAATTTCATTCTTTTGTTGAGGCTTAACAGATAAAATTTTGTATGCTAACTTAAATTTTTTTATTAATAAATCATTGCAACTATTTAAGGTTTATCCTAGGGTTTGCTTAAGTTTGGTAGATCTAATTGTCTCTAAATATTTTAATAAGATATCAGTTTATTTATCCTAATTCTGTGTTAAAAGTTTGAATTGATATGCCACTTGTTTTCATTAAGCCTTTTCTTCCCCACTGTAAATAATCTTAGAATCTCTAAATTATAAATCTCTAAATTGACCTCTTTGGTCATGGCTTCCAGAGAAATGAAGCAAAATATCAGGAATGAACCCATTCCCAGAAGCTGAAATTGTTGAAAATCTCATGGGTGAGTTAATGAAAATGACATTTCCTGCTGAGTGGGGAAGAGATATGAGTTTTAGAAAAATTGAACTGGTTTTTGCATGTTCCCATGAGAGATGCTTTCTTAAAAAAAAAAAACAAAAAACAAACAAAAAAAAAACCGTAAAGTTCATTCAGCTGCTTAATCTAAAATTTAAAAATTTTGATTATATAGCATGAGTGAGAGGCTTGAGTTCCAGCCTGATTTCTTTCCACAGGCGCAGCTACATGCTTGATGCAGGCCTTAGCTTGGGCTGTAGCCAGAAAAAAAAGAATGTTTTTTAGACACTTGTATCCCTTTCCAAATAATCTGTTTTAAAATTAAACTTAAACTTGCCAAACTTTCTGAACATCTGGGCCAGATTAGAGCTGATGTGTGGTTCCCGCTGCAAAATTTATTAGTCTTTATTATAGCTGTTGCACTGCATCGGGCCAGCCCACAACCACTGGAAGCCTCCTGGGCAGCTAGTTTAGCCCAAGCAGATAGTTTCGCTGGGGAGTATATGTTTAAGGCACATGCCCACATCCAGCTGATGAGGGCTTTCTAAGCTGCTGCTCTAAAAAAGAGTTATACTAACCAGGAGGATAGAGGAAGCCGTGGGTGATATTCTTGTGTGCTAAATAGAAGGAACATTTTTGGCTCTCAGAAGGAGCAACCCTGACATCAGCCCGCAGACAGTCTGGGACAGTGGGAGGAAGAGGCGATGTGTCTCCCTGTTGAAAGAAAGAAAAGAAAAAAAAAAAAAAATTACGCCCACAGTTGTGGCTCACCCATCACCTTATATGGTTTGTAACTTCCCTAGAATGTTTTTCATTTAACCTTTTCCTATTTTCTTAGTGAATCAGTTCTACGCAAGCAACAAAAATGGATGTCTTCAGCAATGTTTTCTTCTGTGGTTCCCTTCTGGTTAGGGACACCAGGAGGGCAAATCAAATACACCTTGGAAAGAAAAACTTGCAGGATAAAACCTGAAATGAGAGCAGAGGACTAATGGGAGCTACTGCTAAAAACCAAAATCCTTTCAGGATTTAACTTTTACGCAGCGATAGATGTTGTATTAACAAATAAAAATAGAAAATAAAATATAAACTTTTTTTTTAAATACATTGTACACATGATAGTATTCTTCAGTTCAGCAAGAACGTCTAATGAACCTAAGATTAATTTTAAAAAGCCATAGTTGTCTAAACTTACTGATTTGGGGATTTTAATAAATCTGTAGCTATGTTTTATCATGAAATACAGGAATTCTTAAAATAATTTTCTTTGTAACTCTATTTAAAAATTAATAACATAATTTATTCACTAGTAGACATCCTATAAATATGCTGCCTAATCCCACTATTTAAGGTAATATAGTATTACATTATCTTCAAATTTTGATTAGCATATAATTATAAGTAAATATTTAGCTATTCATTTAATTTTTTCAGAGATTTTGATTTATATGCCCTCTACTGCCCGCAATGTATATATTTCTTAACAATTTTTTATAACATAAAATGAAAGATTAAATCAAGATGTCCTCTCTCTCTGTTCACTGCATTGTGCTAAAAGCAAAAATTAGTTATGGCATCTAAAATGTATATGGTAATCATTTTATCAAGTCATCACATTGTACACCATAAACTTACACAATGTTATATGTCAATTATATCTCAATAAAGCTGGGGAAAATAAATAAAACTTACAGGATCAATTTCCAAAGGAAAAGGCAACATACTGTGTGCTATAGTCGTAGACAAGAGGGTACAAAGATGAGGTATAGAATAAGTAGGAGATGAAGATGAGGGAAGCCTGGAGAGAGCCAAACAGAGAATAGACCCCTTAACATACTGTAACACTACAGTTGGAAAACTCCGTACAGAATTTGAATAGGCCTCTCAACTTGATTGAACACACTTATCTCTGCTCCTTTCTAAAATCCCATTAAAATGGCAGTTATGATAAAGATACATAAGGGAGGATAAGAAATTTTCAGAAGTTGAAATCAAATAAATATATTTGTTTACTATTTTAACCCAGCTTAGTAGACCAGTAAACACTGAAAACCAAAAGCCTATGGTTGGGGAAAGCACAAACAAGCTGATTCCTACTGCAGAACCACAAGGTAGAACCTGATGTTTCTTAAAGACAGGCAATGTGTGTAGGGACAGAAATAAGATAGATCGAAGGTTTGTAAAACAGGCTAAACAGAATCTTTACTCATTGGAGAGGTTGAACCAGAGGGATGATCAGAATAAAGGACACAAGACACCCCAGAAAGCAGGTGCCCATGTTGGAAGCAATGGAATTAAATAAAAATCTATATACTGAATGGTAAAATTCCCCCCAGTCTCGTCACCCCCATGTAGTCTGCCAATCTTATACACTGGATCAGATTAAAAGTGACCTTTTTTGGAAAACCAGCCTGAAAGGACAACTATAGGATACTTACAACTGAGAATCCCCAACACAACGGCTGATTCTCATTCTGATCAACCTAAGCAAAGCGTGTCAGCTGGCAAGCCCCAGCCATGTTGCTTAGTGCCTCACCATTAAAATATGAGATGACAGCGAAGGACTACCAGATATTTTGTGGGGATGAGATAAGAAACCAAAAAGAAAAAAAGACAATGCAGAGAACAGAAGAAAACTCTCAGAATGATCAGAGTTAATATAGCATCCACATAGAAAGAAAAGAAAGCAATAGGAAGGGAAAGAGATAACAGAAAGTGCTCTTAGAATTTTAAATTATGACAATAGAAATAAAATGTTCAATAAAATATATAAGGTGAAGTTGTAGCTATCTCTCAAAATGTTGAATTAAAGACAAGAAATGGAAGAAAGTATGGAACATATGAAAACATTAGAATATTCATCTAGGAAGCCTAACGTCCTATTAATTTTGAAAAAATATATATATTTCTAAAATTCTAAAGCTAAACCATCATTTCAGCATATAGACTAAATAAGAACCTTGTGAGACGCATTAAGTCTCAGAAATGTATCTTCCCTTCATCCTTTATCAGGCTTTCTCAAGCTCCTGAGGGATACAGTCCACCAAAATAAATAGTAAACCTAGAAATATGAAGGTATCTGTGTTAGAGGCAGGAGATTAGTTTTCACCATTTATTTCACTTTCTTGGTGTCAGACACTGGAAAGCTAAAAATATTTGTTTATATCTTTTCAAAAATCTGTCTTAGTAAATAGTTCTGAATGAGCAGATTTCTCCACTTGGCATAAGGGGGAACGTAAAGATGTTGTAAAATGAGAGAACAAAGAATATTGATCGCTGGTGGAGTCAGCCTCATAGACCTCCAGAACATTGTGAGTTGATGTTTCCTATCACACAACTTTGTCATTTTACTCTAAAATTCACATTTAGTTTCACTTGAAGAAATGTATAGTACATAAAGGTAGCCATGGATATATTTTTCATAATGTAAGAAAAATGAAATGGCTGTATTCAGCAGTTAAAATTATAAAAATGTTAGAGAGGGTAGTTTATTATGAATTTTAATGAGATTGCAGCTGTGGAAGTTGTGCTCAGGCAATTTAGTTGAGCAAAGGGGCAGAAGGCTTTAGACTAGGGAGAATGGACTAGGATGATTTTAGCAGAAAGTACTAAAAAAAGGTTGTGCATTTTCTGCTAACTGAAAATCTTGTTCCTTATATACCAAATTTGAACCCTCAAATGTAATAGGTGCATCAAGATTGAGAAGGCAGGATGTGGCCTCTTTTACAAAAGAGAGATTATGTAATAGGCAGCCCTCTAGAAGGTCGGAGGGGAGGTCTGGTCACATCATTTCTGGGTCTTGGGCTCCTGAGTGAAGGCAGAGTGAACCACTCCTTCCTGAACCTCCTACCCCGCCCCATGCACACATATAAACAGCTTCAATCCTGCCATCTTTTCAGAGTTCCTTAGAGTTTTTTAAGCCAGGGAATAGTCAGGAAAACAATAAATAGAACTTAAACAATCAAGTAAAATTTGAACTCTCTAGTTCTCAAAATTCTTCAAGAGAAGTAGCTGATGAGCATAGATAGGAAAGGGAGATGCTTTCATTTCCAGTCTGACAAGAAGATAAAATAAAACCTGAACAGGGGATGAAATTATTTCTATTGAAGTTATAACCTCTATTTACCTGTAGATGAAATATAAAAGCTAAAATTTGTTGATTTGTAGATTAGATAGTTATGATCTTGCCTGACGGTAAGGATAATAACTATATACATTTTAAGTTATTTTTCTGGTCATGTGACTTTTCTGCAGGGAAATATATTTCTTCTAGTTCAAAAAAAATGTTTGAAGTACACAGTAATGCTCCAGTTTTTAAAGACTCACAAAACATGATTGGGTCACACTTTATAATATCGGACCTAACGAGCTTTAGAAACTTTTTGTTGCTATTTAAAAATGCAATTATATGGGTGATATATACATAATGCACTAGATTTTCTTCTCTAAAAAAGTTCTTTGACTTCTTATTAAATTTATAAAGTATATATTCTAAATAATCATAATTCTTGCTCTTTGCAATTGTTCACCTAGCAACAGAAAAAAAATAGTTCACGTCTTCCAACAGAGTAGGCTTAGAAGCAAAACCCATATAGAGACTGATCAAACAACCGTTTTGAAGCAGTTGTTGTAGGACCATGATTTCAAATCACAACTACTTCCCCCAGGGCTCTTCTGAGATAACAATGGCAACAAAAATTAGAAAACCCACCAAAACCACAGGAAAAAATTGCCCCATAAAACTTAAAGATACAAGCCAATTGGGCCCATGTCCTAAAAAGTGCTTATTTAAAGTCTGATTTTTCAAACACAGAGCTGATTTACAACAGTTTTATGTGAATCTCAAAACATCCTTGTATGTAATTTTCTTGAACCACAACATACTAACAGAGTAATTTCTGAATTAGAAAGCAGAAAATTGCTAGAATTCCATCCTGTCACATGGAGGGAGAAGTACACAAGTAGTTCTGTGGGATCAGTGAAAGGACAGGAACTTTTGGTAACAAAGAAGCTAGTTTTAAAACAATAACAAAAAAGAATTGTACTAAACTCCTAGTCTGAACCCACTTAAAATCTTTCCGCCTTGAGTTTCCGCTAAAGCTCATAGAAATTCAGGAATGCAAGACTGCAGGGGAAAGCATTAAAAACATAAACATTCCACACAATCCCTGGTACCTGGACTTTTCAAAAATAGAGAATTGAATAATAAGACTGGCCTTGAATATACTGACACTCTCAAAACAAAAACAAATTTAAGTAATTTTAAGGAATAAATAACTTCATATTGTGGTTTCATAGTGTGTTTCACATACATTGAGGAAAATCACAAACAACTGAATATTTTGCACACTAAGAAGGCGATGTCGCTACTGTATAGGAGGAAGAAATTTTCCTCTAGTTTTCTTTTTGCTAGTCTAATAATTAAATCTACCTGAGACAGATTAACGAGAAAAAATTACCAAATTTAATTACATACGTTATGAGAACTTCACATACATGAGAAAGTCAGAGACCCCATATAGATGAGAGGTTCAAAGACAGACCGGGAGAGTGAGGTACTCATGGCACTCTGAAGCACCTTGGGGCTTCACAGGGGATGAAGGTCGTTTAAAGGACCATAAGAATAGCAGATGTTCAGTAATTAGAAGTTTGCCCTGCTCTATAAGTAGGTCACAAAAAGTTATTTCTGGTGATAACTCTTATTATGGGCAAGGCCCCTAATTTAAATTCTTTAAGGGAGAGGTTAGAGTTTCTCATAAGCCTGCAAGGTCTCTATTGCCTTAAGCTCAAAATAATTCACATGCCAAAGTGGCCTGTCTCAGGGAGGCCTGTTCTGAACCCTTTAACCATTAACCATACATGTGAACTCAGGTAACTGTAAAATATATACCCACATTGGGAATCAACATTGGTGCTCCCCTACCACTGACCACCATTTAACCATGGTCAGCAGCAGACTTGGCTTTCAGAACACACAAAGTTTAATTAGCAGTGAGACAATACACTTATATTTCTCCAAATATCTCAAATTGGAACAAGAAATTGAAATAAACCGGATACAAGCAATCACTTCCTTTCCCTAAAAATGGTGGAACATCTGCACTCAGCAAGAACAGTAATAAGTTGAGGTTTGTCATCAGAATCTTTGGATCTAAAATACTAAGATTTCTTCTATAAAAACAGCTTCCTGATTATTTCTTTACTCTTTTGGTTGAAAGTACTGCTTTGTCTTTAAGAATGGTTGTGATTAATTGATACAATGCTTTCATTCTGAAAGCATTTACTGGGCAGCTCTAATGTGCTAAGGATACATTAAATAAAACCATCCCTGCCCTGAAGGAATGTTGGAACAAACTTTTGGCAGACTTTGCTTTTGTTTTAATTTACATTTCTCTGATTGTTAATGAGGTTTAGTTGCTTGGCTCATATCTTTTGCTCATTTATTAACTAAGATGTTTGTCATTCTCTTGCTTATTGGTAGAAATTTATTAGCTATTCTAGATCCTAATTACTATTCTGGATCCTCATCAATTGTTTCCTATATGCAATGAAAATATATTATCCCATCCATAACTTTGTCTTGTCATCACGTGTTAACATTTATATAGTCAAATTAATCAATCTTCTCTTTATTTTTTGTTGTTGTTATTATTCTTGTGTCCTAAGAAATCTTTCTCTATCTCAAGGTTATAAAGATATGCACAAAGGAAAATATAGATTTTCTGTTTACACCGAGGGCTATAAATCTACTAGCAATTTAATTCTGGTGTGAGGTAGACATTCAACATTTTCTTTCTTAAGGTAGCGAAATGTCCCTTGTCATTTTTTGAAAAGGAGTTTGCCAGCTAGTGAAGAGGACAGAGGATTTAAGCAACTGGATTCTCAACCTCAGTCTGGAGAGACCTGTGACATAGCACACCTATACGGGTAAGTCTTCCATGACCTATTAGAGTGTTAGATCCTTCAGGGAAGAATTACATTTTATTCACATTGTGGTCCTTATGCCTGCTATAGCACACAGCACATAGTAAAGTATTTGTTAAATAATCAAATAAATACAAGAGTCTTTATAATCTAGTTACCATTACCTTCTAAGTACATCCCCCATATACTTAGAATATACCAAATGAATAATGTGCCTCTGTACTTCCTGTTCCTTCTCTTTGAAATCTTCTTTCCCACCTACCTTACCAATTGGCCAACTGGCCTGTAAACAATTTTTTGCAGGCAAAACACAATGTGTTCCTCTCTTCTACCCACATAACACCTATAAATATCTTTAAGCAATGCTCGGAACATTGTCTTATAAGACACAGGCCAGTGAGCTTCCTTTGGGATCTCTACTGAAAATCAAAACTCAACTCTTAGAATTAATAGAGAACTACAGTTGTTTTCCAGCCTGCATAGATCAATCGACATAGAAATTTACCGGTTTGGGGACTGTGTATGAGCTCCACATGGGCATCCTGATAGCTTTTCCAAATCCACTGACATATTCTCTGTGATAAAGGAGACAGTGTTCTTTGTTCTCCTGCATAACCCTGGGCCTTCCAAAAGGCAAATTTAGTTTCTCTGTTGCTGTGACTAAAATTTAAAACAAAACAAAACATAAAATAAAAACATTTGTGAAATTAAGTGCTTCTATGCATAATAACTACAATTCTCTGATGGCTTATTATGTGCCAATTAACACCAACCCTGTGAGGTAGGTATTATTCCATTCTACAGATTACGAAACAAAGACTTAGATAAGTAATTTAGCCAAGAGCTAACAGCTCACAGCACTTATTTGAAGAGATAAAACCTCAAAATCAAAAGTACATACTTTATAACAAAGAGGATCTACTTTAATAATTGTCATAGGAAAGATAGTGGAATTTTATAATAGGTATGTCCTAATGTACTATTGCAATCTAAAAATCCACCAATTACTGATTTAAAAAACCTGCAAGATATTTGTGCCATGGAATAACACTCAGCAGATTATAAGAATATCAAAAACTGCACACTTACTAAACTCTTACTGTGTGCCAGGCACTATTCTAAATGCACACATACATTAACTCATTAATTTTCATAACAACTCTATACAGTAGGCATCCCTATTTTACACATGAATACTTAATGTTTAATACAAGAATACTTAAAAAAATGATAGGTAATAATAATATTGCCAGGCACTATTCTAAATTCTTTCTATAGGTTAACTCTTTTAATCTTTACAACTATATGAGGTGGATACCATTATTATAGATGAGGAGACAGAGGCACAGAGAGGTGAAATGATTTGGTCCAGGTTCTGCAGCCAAGAAACAGTGGAGGTAATACTCAAACCCAAGCAGTTTGTTCTGTTCACATCTAAGAAAGGGAAGAGGAGACTATATGTAAAGCATAACCATTTCATGGAATCTGTTATGCTCTGTTCCTGGAACCATTGTAACAACCCCAATGCTTGCTATGGTTGTTATTAGTTCTGGGTTGTTGTTGTTGTTAGATCCTTACATTGGCAATAAAATTTTTATGTCCAAAAGCCCCTGTGAACCTCTTTCGAAGGATTCCAAAAAGGCAATATTGTGTTTCGTGTAGGTCTAAACATCAAAGACATGTTTTCTATTGACTTACTTTCATCTTGAGTAAGATTTAGCATTTGATTCACCTGTTCTTCAGAAGCATTCTGCAAGATAATGTGGAATGGGGAGAAAGTAAATCAAGGTAATTAATACATATTTTAAAAGGCGATCAAGATTATTTCTGAAGTAATCACATGAACGTTTTACCACTAAACAAAGGAGCCAGATTCATTTGAATTTAGATTCCAATTCTGCCATTTACTCCGAAATTTAGTATAGTATTCTTTGGAATACTTTTCTGTGAGAGTTTGCAACGATAATGGATAATGGAGTAAAGCATTCTGGCCACAGTTGGAATCATTGGGATAACAACATCCTAGGGCTTCTCAAACTTTAATCCGCATATAACTCACTTGAAGGTCTTGTTAAAATGAAGATTCTGATACATTAAGCCTGAGCTCAGTGGGGCCTGAGGTTCTGGATCTCTAATTGGCTTGCAAGTGATGCAGACGCTGATCCTGGGACCACACTTTGAGTAGCAAAGGGCATTCTTCACAGAGAAGAACTTGGCATTGCCAACAGGAAGACCAACCTCCTATAACCTGGGCAATTTACTTTGATTTCTGAGCCCCCTTTAACTCTAAACTGGGGACTAAAGCACCTGCTTTGTGATGTTTATTATTATTATTAATTATTATTATTATTATTTTAAGTGGCAGTTCCATTGAGATTATCTGTAGCAGTAGGTAGGAAACCCACATTCCCACTCTGATCTTTCGTGTGGATTTGATTTTTATTGGGAGGCTTGACTGAGTGGACTTTTGTTCCTTAAAGCCTCTTTTGTGTGCTTATTTATTTATGGATTTATTTATATGTGATATAATATTATTTTGAGGATTAGAGAATGTAAAGTCTTTGCTGGCTCCTGGCCCTAAGGAATAATTCTTAGCTGAGGCAGCAGGCAATTTATTTAGCTCTACAACCACATTTTGAACTTGCACCAAATGCCCCTTGATACTAGTTTTAGCTTGACAGACACCTGGCAGCTGGGCTCCAGTTCCATTCTGTGCTCTACTCATTGCTCTAATTCTCACAGGTGGGCTTGGTCTTTGCATTCTGAGCAACTGTTCTGACTCCTTGCCTTTGGAGGGCCTCTCCTCATACTGGAATCTCACCTTGTTTAAAGTCTCCAAGGATCTGAAGTCCTGCTCCTGAACTTGGCAGGTCACCTGACTCAGTAAAAAGACCTTCCCAAAGCCTCCAAGAGGTGCCCAAAGTGGATCCTTCACTGCTACCCAAAGGAACACTTTCTTTTTTGAATGCTAGCCTTCTTGTTGAGTAAACTACACAGCACCCTCCCTATGGGTGTGCCTAACAGTAGATCACAATCCCTGCACTGTCATAATTATTTCTGCTCTAAATAACCAAGCATGACCATCTGATTCTTAAAATGTAAGAGGGATGGTTTAGAAGGGAAATGGGGAAGGGGCAAATGTAGATAAAGGGGGTCAAATATATGGTGACAAAAGGAAACTTAACTTTGAGTGGTGAACACACAATGCAATATACATATGACATATTATTGAACTGTACACTTAAAATCTGCATAATTTTATTAACTAATGTGACCCCAATAAATTTAATTTAAAAAGAAGGCTGTCCTCAAAAAGAAAAAAAAAAAAGAGCTCTAAGATTCTATTGTTTTGAATGCCGACAGCTCAAAAGAGATTAACAATTTCCAAATAGTACTTTCCAGTTTACAAAGCACATTCACATAATTAATCTTACAATATATCTCTCATTTCCAGATAAGGTTCAGAGAAATCACATATATTTACATAGTAAATATTCAAGCTAGAATGCAAACCTAGTTGTCTGCTACCCTGATCATAGCTTAGCTTATCCCTTTACATTCTCATAGATATATGAAGTTATTACTTACATATTTTAGCGTAGGGCATGAACAATCTAGAGTATCTGTGGGCAATGGACTAATAAAGCCACAAACTGAAAACTTGGACACTTCCTCTGCATGAGACGGCTCATAAAAAGGCACCTTCAGAAGATGGTTTAAACTACCATGGGTACCATTGTTTGGTGCTGGTTGAATGTGTAGAAGATCTGTTTCAAAAAATAAGTTCAAAGGAGACTTAAATTGGAAGGCAACAACACCTATGTAAGAAATAGGAGAATGAACATCTACTGTTCACTTTAATAAATTCTGCTGTGATGCAGGCTCATACTGCATAAGCTATCTGGTTTACGGACTTTCTTCCCTTAGAGTTTCCATCACCTAGTCTTTCAAGAGAATAGAAACAGTGATTATAGATGAGTTGCAGGAAATTTCAGGAACTGTTTGTTTCTCCAAAGAAAAACATCATTGCTTAAATGTTCACTTTGTTCCTTAAGCATATCATGGTTTTCTAGCATAGAAAGCTATACTTCTGGTAAACATAAGTTTAAAGAAGTTAAATATTCTTACTTGTATTTACTTAATTATATGAAAATTCTCGGGAGATACTTTTAAAAATTAAAAGAGTAACTTTTGTTTAATATTTAGAAAACTTTTCCTAATTTTTTTTATAAAAACAAAACACAAATATTTTATAAACATAGGCTTTTAAGTGGCTCCTGCTGAGCACCACCAAATAGCTCTCTCCTAGAGCTGGAATCCTACCTGGTTCCTTCTAAGCCTCCCCGCAAAGAGAACCAAAAATTCAGCATGGAAACCAAAAACGTAAGTTGTTAAAGCAACTAGACACTATTTTTAAATGGATATTCTTTGCTCTCTAAGTCATATCCAAGTACCATAAGCCTTTGACAAGATTAAGAATCACAACTGTGAATATACTATGTCTGATTTTCTAAAACTAAAGGTGAAATTACAACTTACTCATTGCCTTGCCTAGATAAGTGACTTGTTAATACAAATATCTAAGGTAAGCATATAGGCAGAAAGATAGGTTAGATTCCTCAAAACTCTAACTCTTTTAGGTTTTTTTAACATTAAAGGTAATAAAAAATGTCTATCCAAATAGGACATTCTTACTATCCTTTTATTCCAGAAGCTTTCTCTCTGTAATTATTACAACAAAATACTTATGTTTTTAGGTGTATTTTTTTCTTTCAAAAGTTGGAAGTGTGACTTAATTTACCTAAGTTTTATTAAATTCAATTTTTGTATAGTAACTAACACAAAAGCTGGTCTCCTGAGAGCTAATGTTTAGCATTACTAGAAAAAAAAAAAAAAGAATTCATTCTTATAGCTGAATAACTCTCAATAACAAATAATTCTTTATCATATTTTCTACTTTCTGTCTTACTAGTAAAGAGTCTCCACCTCTGGTATTCAATGAATCACCAATTTTGAAATACATATTTTAAAAATTTTATCCATATTTTGCTGTTGAATTTATATAGATATACTTACCACATATTAGGTTATAGACTTCAATATTGTCAAATGGTTCAACTTCAGTCTTCTCTTTAAAACTGGGTCCATGTGCCAAAAAGAGAGCCTAGGTGACAATAATCTTATGATTACTAGATGCCATCTAAACTCAAAAACAGATATTGTAAGGGACACAATTTTCTTTCTGTAATAACTCTCCTATTTATATTTAGGCCTCTGAAAGGATTTCTTTTCAGATTTGAAGATGAGTTTTACATTATTTCCACCTGTGATGTTGTACCAGTCTCAATCAGATATAATCCATACTGTGTTTATTTTTTCTAAATCTACCTGCTTCTACAGCATCTTATATGTCAACGGACTAAGAGAATACAGGAAACACTGGACAACCAAAGTCAGCACAATTCTACAATATCTGGACAATATAAATTAGAAATTCACCATTATATATTCTTTTCACATTTCTTTCATATCATTGCTCAAATATGTTAATACATGACCAAAAATATCGAAGTTACTAAGCATTAAAGTTTTGCACAACTCATACGAACCCACCGATTTTTCAAATATATCTCCTCTTTACTTTTTTTAGGATGAAAAGGCCTAAATATTTGAATTTATATTTAATTATTTGATGTTAATTTAATTATACTATTTATAACATCTAATTGTTTTAGATTACAAATACCTAAAAGTATCAGGTATAAATAAATAATTCTTTTCTGGTCGCAGAGGGATATATATACATTTCTTTTCCCCAAAAAATAATCAGCAAAAAATTGGAGGCATAGGTTTTCCTTACAGTAATTACTTAATTATCAAATAGTACCCTAATTAACAGAGATTTTTAAAAAGTATTTACAAAGACATGTAACTAACTCATCATTACAATGTTAAGAGTCAGTATATTCATAGACTAACACATTTTTCTCTATTTGGAATGGAGTGTGTGTGTGCGTGTGTGCGTGTGTGTGTGTGTGTGTGTGTGTGTGTTTTAGAAATATCACCTTGAAGGCAGTACAGATGATGGGTCTGTGGGGGTGACAAGACAATGAGCAGGGCGAGTCACACTGAGCCTATTGTAGTTGTCCAGGAGTAGGAGGGTAGAAATATTTAAAAGGTTGAATCAAAAAGGCTTGTGATTGCTTAGATGTGGCCAGAAAAGAAAGGGAGGAAATGAAACAATACTTAGGTTTATTTGTTGGGCAACTGGGTACATAGTGGCACTGTTACAGAGAGAGAATGCAGACTTAGAAGTGTGTGTGTGTTATGTGCGGGTTTGTATTACAAATTAAACTAGATCAATCAGGTTGCAAACATCATTAAGCTGTATGTACGGGAGAATATTGGTTACACTTTAACCATGGACTCCTCCAAATAGTTTCTTTCCTGGGCTTCCAGAACACCCTCTCTCCCAATTTGTTTCCTTTCTCACTGGCTCTACTTTTAGGTCTCTTTGCTATTAACTCCTTTTCTCCCAACCTCTTCAAGTAGAAGTGCTTAGGGCTCAGTACTTGGTCCTCCTCTCTACCTATACTCAGTCCCTGAGGATTTTATCTAGTCATTTATCTTTTAAATAATTTATATACCTTAAACTCTATTGTTTCTCTCCCAGTACACTCTCTCTTTAATTGCTTATATAACATCTCTACTTACATGTCTAATAAATATTTTGAACTTAACTTGTCCAACTGAGCTCTCACTCCTTCCCCTCCATTAAGCTGCAGCCACAGTTGAACAGCCTTTCAACAGCCAACGAAGGCTCAAACCACCTCCTAACACATCATGCACACTCGCACCTCAGTGCCTTTGCATTGGCTGTTTCTTCTCCCTGGAACACTTGCCCCTCAATGAAAGTTATTTCTTTCACCTTTTAAGTCTTTGCTTAAATGTCAGCTCAATGAATCTTACCCTCTCCGCCTTATTTAAAGTTTCATACTGTTTGCATGGCACCACAAAACATCCCCAATTTTCATCTACTCTGCTTTACTTTTTCTTTATTTCCCATAGTATAGCACTTACCTGTAACATACTAAATAATATATTCCTTTATTATTCCAACTGTTCATAATCCCCTGTTAGAATGAAAGCTTCATGAGAGCAGGGATCTTTATCTGTTTTGTTTACAGATATATTCAAGAACATTACCTATCACAAAATAGGTGCTTTATAAATATTTGTTTAAAGAAAAAAGCAGTAAGTTACCTCCATGGCCTTAAACTTATTGTCAAAACCATGGGTGCCTCCTCCACAGGATGAACTTGATTTACTCCTATAAAGAAATAATATTATTATACTCTGATCAATCTATTGATATGAGATCTTATGGCAAACAGGGTTTTAGTAGATTTTTATGCAGCTTTTGCTTTAAGTAAGTAAGTTTTTCTGTCAACAACAGGATAAATGTAGTTATTGTCAAGCTCAAATTCACAACCGCAAAGGAACAAACAAAATGGTAGAAGAGAAGGAAGGAGAATTTCACAGTCTGCAAATAGAATTCCAAAGCCTTTGGCTCTTAGACATTGACGAAAGGATATTAACAAAGGCATAGATTTAAAAAAATCACTTTCATGTTTACCTGCACCCTTACACATTAATGTCTGTATGATTAAGAACAGTTTGATTAATATGTTACTTTGAGCATTTCAGTGCTTTAGAATTAAATTTTTGAATCTGGGAAAAAATATTGATTTTTTACAGCAGAGAAAATAATATAAAAGTGTGAATAAAGACTACTCAGGGTAAGTTGATTATGACACTTGGTAACAAGAAGCCAGTATATTCTGTAAACTCAGAGTTTATTTTTAATTTATGAAATTTTCTTCCATAGTCTGTTGTTCTATTAGTTGAATGACTTTTCAAATCTAATTAATTTGTCTTTTGACTACTTTTTCATATTTTAATCTATGAATTGAGCAGTATCAGTAATTTTATATGTAGTTGGGTTTTATAGTTGAAAATAAAATAGCAATAAATGAACCTTGATTTTTTTTAAGTGACAATGTTATACTGGTTTAAATTAGGTCTCTAAAGTGAAAAAATGACTCCTATTTCCAAAGGTTGGCCTTATAAGATGTCTCTTGCCTTCCACTCCCTGAGGGGCAAACACACACACACACACACACACACACACACACACACACACACACACACACACACTTTTCTTTGTCTTTAAATTTGATTACCCTAAGGTGCCAGTTCATGTCCTTTTCTTAGTTAATTCCAATGAAATTATAGGTAAAAGTTGTTTAAAAAATATTTTTATTCTTATTGCATAGATATTTGGTTCCCTAAATTTATTAGAACTATTTGATTATGTATAATTAAGTTTTAAATTCTGTATGAAAAGCTAGAGTATTCATTAATGAAAGAAATGTTGTTTTGAACAATATCATTGGTAAATTTTTCTAAAATTGATCCTTTATTTATCTTTCTAATTTCAGAAAAGTCTGGATTTTTTAAAGAAATATTTTCAACTCCTAACCCAACACTATTAGAAAACTTTAGTAAATATTGCAAAGCTTTATCTGAACCAAAAGATAAAAAATATTGTTTGAAAAAGCCCTATTTTCTACCTCATGTAAAAACTTTAGAAATTTGCTCTTCTAACTGTTCTGTTTATGTTTCCAACCATTAATTTGGCTCTGGAAATTACATATGAAAAAATGGAAGCTGGCATTTGGAAAAAATGAGTTGATTTTATCTGCCATAATTTAGATCAACTTCCAAGTACTACATAGAACCTTTTGGAACAAATTCTTTATCTTCTTCATGTCTAATTAATAAAGTTGAGATCGAGGTCAGGTTTCTCTGCTACAGTTGGGTAGTGACACAATGGGAGGTGAGCGAGACTTCTTTCCTGAAGCCCAACCAGTTGCCAAGGTCTATCTTCCTCTGCAGTACTGTTTGCCTTTTCCCTTGCTTTGCTCTCCTGCTGCCACCATTCTAAGTTAGATCCTCTTTACCTCTGAGCTGACAAATTTTCTGATTGGTTATCCTGACTTGGAACTTCAGAATCTTCCCATATAACAAACACACACCCCCTAACCCTAAATCATATTTAACACTATCACTGCTATAAATGAAATTCATGTTTTAATGAATATGTGTGGGACAAAATACGATGAACCAGTATTATCCTGGAAAATCTGAGACTTAAGTTCACTATAATTACTTTCCTGATATTGTGTTACCTAACTAGTCTTCGCATCATCCCCCATGGCTCCACAGCCTCCCTTGGAGCTGTTAAAACACTAAAGAATGAATCCCTTCGCATCTTCCTAACTGGCCTCCCTGCCACTCACTTGACCATCCTCTATTTGGCCACTGGACTGAGCTCTCTGAAATGCAAATCCCATTGTATTCACCTCCAGCCACCTTGTTTCTACCAATGGTCTACTTTCTTCATGGTCAAAGTCATATTCTTTAGTCATGACAGATCAGGTTCTTCATGCAGAGGCCAACTTTATTCACCCAGTGCTCCAGCAATATAGAACTACCCGCAATTGCTGGATTCTAGTACTTCTGCCTGGAAACCTGACTCTTTCTACCTTTCCTTGCCCCAGAGCTGCTGCTGGCTTTAAAGGTGCCCCACTGCTGTGGGAAGAGCATTTAGAGAAAGAAGCACCTCTGAGAAGACAGCCTGGCAGCACTCAAGGCTTGACAGCAGATGGTTAACTTCTAGCAGAGAAAAGTGGTCTCTTTCTTCCTGCAGACACAGCCCCTGTCAGGGCTCATGAGCTGAGCGAGGGTTACATTTCTGCTCCCACTTATTTTCCTGGCTGAGTGCCTCTTACAATGCACAGACTGCACAACTATACAGGGCCAATGTGCTACATGTGGCAGCATTTTGCCTAACCTGTCCTGAGTTTTCAAAAACCAAAGCAGGATTCATACCTACCAGGAAGCATTCTCTTTCACCTGTGCCTTGTACTTGATCCAAGTGCAGCTGTTAACCTTGATTATAATTGTCTTTCTCCCAGCCTGGGCAAAGATTCTTCGGGTTGGGACTGAGTCTATCTCTGTTTCTTAGAACAGTGGCTGGGATATGTTTGTCAGCCTCCAATAAATAAAAAGCTTATTTCCAATAAATATTTCCAATAAAATAAAATTTATTGTTCATATTCTCTAAAAGGGCACTTCGACTATAGTTTCAAATAATCGAGTTTCCCCAAATTAATAAAATCTAACACATTTTGGGCAAAATAAGGATGATGATGATGATGATGATGATGATGATGGAAACAGATTATACTAAATGATGAAATTTGCAATGCTTTTGAAAGGAGAATCTAATCTAGTTATCAAATATTGATCATCATAACTAAAGACAATGTCCTTTAACTTAGAAAACAGGTAGCCTGAGATTCAGGTGTTAAGAGTTGGAGTAATCACAGGGTTTCTTCATATGACACTCCCAGGTTGCTCTGTACTCAAGATTTATAATGACAGCTATAGTCAACATGCCCTTGAATGGATGTAAGTTAGTTCTTTATATGCTAATAGCAAGAGAATAATAAAATCAGGCTCATTTTGTGTTACAGATGAGAAAAATGAAGCCCTGAGATATTAATTTGTCCAAGTTCTCACAACAAGCTAGGTGCAGAGCCGAGTTTTGAACCCTCAGGCTGCTGCTAGCTATTAAAAATACAAAGCTCATAATTTGAGACTGTGTGAAACACAGAGGTATTCTGCTGGCTGGACTCTCTTTCTATGACCCATAGGTTACGTTGTGGGATGGATGGGCACTTTCTCATTTGTACCAGTGGTCTCCTAACCTCCTTTATTTCATACTCGTTGGAGGACTTGGCCACATTTGAATATATATTTATTTATATATTATATACATAAATTACTAACAATACCATATGTTTAATATTAGTGAAGCTTAATTTTGTTCGTGTATTTTAACCTTCTTTTATAGGATGCTGTTCTAAGCCACTGTACACACTGATCCACACAAAGGGCTAGGAAACTTCAACCTCAAGAAAAAGAGGCCAGTGCCATCTAGTGGCCTGGTTCGAAACTGCACACTCTGTCGCAGAGGTGTATGGCTTGGCTTTCCTGATATCTTATAGATCAGTTCCTTATCTTGCACACACTTAAAATCAGAGCCCAACTCGCTCATCTTCCTTTGTCTCCTATTTCTCTGTTAAACATATCTTTCAGCCACTGTATTCCCCTTGTCCTCTGTATTTCTGTGGCATTATGTAGCATACAAAAAAGAAAAGCCAGAAAACACATTATGATCCTGATTCCATCTATATTCGCTAAAGCACATGGAAAAAAAAATTAAAAATAAGATTTTTAAATTTTAAAATTTAAATTTAAAAATTTTAAATTTTAAATTAAAAAATTTAAATATGGCTTATGACCAGTCTTCTCCTTTTGACAAAAAGGACAAAAATCATTTCTGTATCTCAAATGCCTAGAACGGAGTCTGACACACATACAGCAAGTATCACACTTATATTTTGCAAATGCTCAAAGATCGATATGTAGAATAACTAGAAAAAAGAAATGTGACAACTAATTGATTGGCTTGGCCTTAAAAGAGGCATAAACGTGCTCTTTTATAAAAACTACAAAGATGACAAAGATATTAAAGAGCCATCTAATCATTTACTCACTACCAGCCTGGAAGACAATTGATATCTTTACATCCTGTCTGCCACCTAAAGGAGACCAGAGTAGGGGTTAAGAATGTGCTGGTACAGAAAGTCAGTGAACAGTCTCAGGCTTCTCCCTCATTCTCATCTATATCAGGAAGATTAGGATGCTAAGATTGGCTATCTAATAACGGTATCTTCAAATACAGAATATAAAAGGTCAAGAAAATGTCGTTCTCAGAATAATTTATGTGCTCTTAATAGCAGGATAAGGTCAAGTAAATTTATAATGCAACATGGTTGTTAAAAGTACAACAACAGAAGTAAATAGATACACAAACCTCATAGCCAGCCACTGTCGATCCATCAAAAGATGAGCTTTGTCAATTCTGACATTTTTGGCAAAGTGTAGTCGTTTTGGCAAATCAGGAGTCAAATAAGGTTTGAAATGCTGATCAGGTTTTTGGCACTGAAAAACAAGTGAATTATTTCTTCTCGACACATAAAATAGAAGAGCTAATTCAACAATTTTACTTCCTAAGACAATTTATTAAGCACTTTTTAAATTAAGAAGATTTAAGCTTGGCTAATAAAATAGGAATATTAAACCTATTATTAGTGTGGTCACATTCCCTAATTATATTGTTTTCCTTTAGGCTACAATTAAAAATATGATGTAAACTATATTGTTTGATGTTCTAAGTTTTTATTCCTGTGTACGTATCTAAAACCACCATAAATCTTCCTTCCTTTTTTTGAAATAGAATAGATATAAAGTCTAGATTTAAAATGGCAATTATAACTTTGGAGTCTAAATTATATATGAAAACTATATAATACATTAGTAGATATGAGTAAAAATTGTAAAAATCAGTTTAATTGCACCAAAATTCCCTTCACAATTGACTCAATTTACAATTTAAATAACCTACATTTGCTTTATTTTCAAATCAAGTCAATTGTTTTTAAAATCTAGTACAGTTTCCCTATTTATTAAAAAATTCATAGATTTCTCACGAAGTGGAGAGAAATGTTATTTCTTTAATCATTACTGCAGTAACTAGATGGTGTATTTTAAAACTATGTAAAAACAAAATCAAGTTGGTATCCATGTAATAAAGTGAGGAAATAAATAGAACTATAAAAGAAATTTTTTCCCACATGACCTTTTTAAGCAACAAGAGAAAACAAAAAACACGAATATGGATGAAAAGGTTATACGGAAAGTAACCTTGCAAGGTGATCTGATCATAAATTTCTAACTGGGCAGGTTCCTGTGGGAATATAGTCACGCTCCAGGCCTATAACATTTTTAGTGAAAGTTTTATAAGCAAGCCCTGTCCACTGTTTTTGTGCATCTAGGTTAATACGTCTTTGAAATAAAAACCATCCTTAAGAGAGCACATAATCTTGTCATCTTGTAATGTAATTCCTGTCTTGCTTTTCTCCCACCTTCATGCAATCTTCCTTAGTTCCCTCTTTAATCTCAAGTGCACAAAAGAAACTGCAAAACTGTTCTTTTCTGAAGCATCATCTGTTTTGGCTCAAATAAACTCTTATACAAATTTTTTACAGGTTTGAACGTTTCTTACATTGACATGGGGAAGTGATCTTTTTCTACTTCCTCATTTTCTTATTTATTTTAAGCCTCAATAATCTCATAAATGCTTCGGGTCTATGTCACTCTTATCTCATGCTCATTTTATATAAGAGAAATAAAAGACACTATGAAATTGAACAAAAAAACACTTTTGAAAGAAATTAGAGAATAGAATAAAGAACATTATAATACAAAAGTAGGAAGAAAAATTATTTATTGTACAGGTATTTCTGCTAGTTTTTTTCTTGCTACTTTGCTATTTTTTCCAGGCTTCTTATTTTTCTACTTTTCATCTATCATTACTTCCTTCTTAAGCTAATAGTTTTGAAACTTCCAGGCAAGTGCATAATGGCAGATGCTGAGTATGCAGCTTCCTGAAAGATACAAGCATCGAGAATGTGCCCTTCAGGACCACAGATCACTTGACAAGTCATACTTTCCTAGTGAGGTCGTTATGTAGCCAGAGTAAATCCAGAGAAAAGTGGGGGTACACTGCCAATCTCTGAAGAAGTATGAGAGCATTCTTTACACTTGAGAATTTAAGATGAAAACATTAGAGTTGAGATGAAATTTTATCTAAGAACAAAGTCGATGCTACTGTCTGTCGTGTAGCCAGAATGATGTGGAAATTACAGAATTGCCAGTTCATGTTTGGTTATGTTTGTCCAATACAAGCTCAATATAGGCCCACAGAACAGCATTACTGGGAATATTGTACTATCACAGGAAATATTTTCCTATGAGTAATGAACTACTTTGTGAAAAGGTAGTCCATTTCTTTAGGCTCTGCAGCACCAGGCCCAGTCCAAATCTGTGATGCCATGTAATGAATTTCCAAAGCCTGTGGCATCTAATCCCCTTGCACCAGGGGGCTCATTCGATCCCCTTCCTCACCTCAGCAATAGGACTTCAGCTCTATGGATCATGAGATAATGAACTAAAGGGAAAACAATGCGTGGATTTAGAGAGTCCACAAGCTCAAAATTCTCAACTACCCATCCAATGAGCATGAACACACTGCATGTATGTGCTTCACCAGTAGGGAGCGAGGTTGTCTAACATGCTTACTCAAGATCAGAATATTAGAAGATGTAAGAGAAAAAAAAGTGATGAACACGCTGAAGGTTTTCTGTGCCAGCAGCCATTCCTACTTAAAACTTGAACTGGATCCCAGGTTATAATAACCATTCTTCATCCAGTGTTTCCTTATCTTTAATCATTCACCTTTCATTCTAACAGTTTTGACTACAATTGGATAACACACAAGCCCCATCACAAGCAATGGTAAACTCATAAATTCCAGATAGTAGATATATATTTATGATTATACTCTATAGAATTATTAACACTACCACATGAGAATATTTCAGGTCTCTCCAGAAGCAGTGAAATCCTCCTTGAAAAATCCAGATCATGTTAAGCTCTCTGGAATTTGCCCTCCTTATTTTCTTACCACCCAGGATGTGGCAATCAATCAAAAGCAGTTGGAATTATACTTAGAGGGTAAGAAGAAGATTTTTCTGACCTGCACAAGAAGATATATGAGACTGTGATTCACTATTTTCTGATATTAAGTCACACACAAAAAATGTGAAAAGCGAGGCTACCTGAAGCTCACTAGCATGGCCCCTTTGAATGAAACATCAGCCCATTCAAAGAAAACTAGGAGTCAGTGTCACTATTACCCGAAGCTGATTTCCTATACTGGAGTAAACTCCAAAATGAAAACAACTAAGATAAAAGCAACTGACATGCATATAAGATAAGGATGACAGAAAATTTTAAAAATAGATTATAAGTGGCTCGGACTCAGAAATATAGACTATAAATTTCTTGGGACCTAGCGTAAGGAAATTACGTTACTTTAAATATATGTACCAGGAGACTGTACTTACACTGAGGTTCCTAACAATTTCTTCAGAATTAACTGTTTCAAAAGAAAAAATAGAAGTCATTACAATAGATACTTGACAACTGCAAAAAATGTGTACAACTCAAGTGAATTTGACAATACATTTATTAATGACTATGATCTGGTAAAATCAAAAAATTATTTTAAGCAAAGAATTATTTTAGCATTTAAGAATAGAGTAGCATATTTAACCTAATAACATTAGATATTACCATAGACTTTATAGACAACTTAAACATGGGAATTTCTCATTTGTTTCTGTGTGGTCTTCTCAAGGAAGTCAGAGGAGGTGGCCTGGTAATCCCTACATCCTTAGAATCAGGGAGTAGTCATTATTCACTTTCAGTTTTTACCTTTTTTTTCCTACATGGGCATCTTCATACTTACAGCTATAAAAGTCATGAGGTATATTGCGAGCCCTAATACGGGGGGCAGGCCCTTGATACATGTAGAAGTTTATTTTGGGAAAGTAATCAGTCATATATTCCACCTTGTCACAATAAGTCTGATCCATTCCTGAAATTTAAAAAAAAAAAAAAAAAGGTATACACAGAATGTATATAAATGGTAACTACTGGTTGTCTTTAATTCTGTCAAATAGGAGAGATTTTATGTTATAGATAAACCAAGTTTTACTGAGGATCTAAACAATTTACCCTATTTCTTTATTCTAAATGGCAGACCTTGAAAATCCTGGCAGTGGAAAAGAAAGTTTGTTTGTAAGAGTAGAATTCCAGAAACTGTAAACAGATCACTATTTGGATGTGGATCAATTAAAGTAATTTTGAAGAAGAAATCCTCTGTAGGAAGTGTATTTGATTTTATAATAATTGATTTGTACCTAAGGCGACATGACATATTTTTAAATAAAAACAGTAATATGCATTTTAATGAAACAATATATTAAGAGAATAAGGACTAGAGGATATTTAGTTTTCCTAAGTGTACTGTTTAATTTTATATAAGCAGAGTGTGCTCTAAAAAAGATTTGGTTGTTAAACCTTTTTTATTTAAAGATTCTTTAGACTCCATCTAAATTTTTGTTATTTTTAATTTTAATTTTTCATTTTATAACTTCTTTTAACAAAGCATGTATTAAAGTAGTTCCTTTAATTTTAAAAGCAATAGGCCAAAATATTAGGAAATCTTTTTAGAAAAATTTTAAATAAATGACTCTTTCACATTATCCTGATGTCCTAAAATATAAACAAAAGTTCTGCAGATATGCTGCTTTTCCTCTTCTCCTCCTAGGTGAGGTTCCTTCATAGCCATTGGAGGACATGGAATGTCCTCCTAGAAAAAACAATTCTGACCACTCCATCTAGAAAAGGTCCATTTCTACTTTATGTACTTCTGATTACACCATATTCAGTAAAGTACTCAGCATTGAGTAGTAGCCACTTACAAAATAGTTAAATGAACTAGTACTTTAAGACTGAGGTGGCAGAGGGTGGTGGCAGCTGTTCCACTTCCTTTAACACTCAAGTTAACCAAAATGAAGAGTTAACCTCAAGTAGAGTGACAGGGACTTTATAAAAGTCTATTTACATAACTAAAACAATCCACGGGACGTGATAAAACCAGCTAACATAGCAAAGTATTGCCAATCTATTATATGAATAAATGACCCGCTGAAATAAAGCCCCAAAAGCACTTTTTATGATTAACAATCCAACTACATTTGTTAACTAATGCAAACTCAATTTTTACAAAAAATTAAGCGTATGGATAGATTTTCAGAATAAATTTTAGAATAATTAAACTAGAAATTTTAATTTCAGTCCTCTATCACAGCCTCCCCCAAACTAATTCTTTGCTTATTCAACAGCTTGTAGGTCTGGCAGTACTGACTTAAAAATGTTACTATTCTTTATATAAGATATAATCAATGATAAAATATAATTTTTTTAAAGAAAGCATACCATGGTCAGCCAAAAGGATTATATTGACACAACTGTCTAAGTTCCGCTGTTTTAGACCTTCCATCAACATTCCAAAAGCGTTATCTACTAACTGTAACGCTTGAACTACCTAAGGGAAAAAAAAATTGAAGTTAAGATTGTCTTCATGATTTAAAGTTTAATTAATGAAATCATTATCTAATCAAGTAAAATTAAACACATTTCTTCCTCTAAAATTTCTGGGTTTTGAGATAGGATATTAGTGGCCAGCATCAATTTCCTAAATTCCTATAAATAAAAAAATTAAACCATGTTCCCTCCAAAGGATGATAAACCACTGTCCAATAAATATCTGAGAAAAATGTTTGACCTCAACAAACATTATTCAACTACAAAGGTTTTCATGATAATGCCTAATTTGGGGAAGGGAGTCCACAGACACTTCCATGGGAACCTAAACATGTACACACATTCTAGAGGACCATGTGACAATGAGTATCCAGCGAGATAAAATGGGCCACATCCTGTAACCTAATAATTTTATTTCTGAGCACCTGTCCTAAATAAACAGTACAGAGATTTGTGTACAAGGATATTCATCATTTTATTTATTTAGAATTTAAATATAGAATATAAATTACATCACATCTTTAAGGAGGCATACTCGATATCCATTAAAAAAATATTTCTTAAAGAACAATGACATAGGACAATGCTCACAATACAATGCTAAACATAAAAAGTAAAACCAAACTGTATACATACCCATACATATTGTTTTTGTTTTCAAGTATATTTAGCATTTCTTAGTAAGAAAACAAGCACAGACAATGAAAAGCAAATATATCAAGGTACCATTAACAGTGGTTGTCCCTGAATAGTGAATTGGGGTTGGTTTTTATTTTATTGTCTGTACTCTTGCGTTTTCAAATTTTTCTACACTTTATCAATATAGTACATTGAATTGGCTTAAGAGTTAAGTGAATAACTTTTAACTGATATCACTTTTCGTTACTTTTTTTTCAGTGAATAAAAATGTATAATAGCCATAGATTGGGGAAAAACTTTAATATCTCAGTACTATCATAATAATGATTGCCTTTTTTTTCTTTTTAGAGAAAGAATTCCACATTTACTGTTAAAAGGTTTAGCGCATTACCTTAAGAAATCCTCACAGCAAACATTCATGAATGGTAGTATTGAAACTTCTGGTTGTAGAGACCAGGAAACTTGAGGTTTAGAGAAGGTAAGTAACATATTCATGGCCCCACAGTTAATAAGGGACAGAGCAAGACTTGAACTCAAACCATCTCTATCATTGCTAAAACCATCAACTCCAAGATGTTTTCCTGACCCTCATTTTTACGGTGACCATGCACTCTGGTCTGCCAGTGAGAGCTATGGTTTCCACCTGTTGTCACGTCCCCTTTCACCCCTACTCAGGCCTTTCTCCTGCACAAAGAGCCCCTCTTTCTCTGTTGTTTCCTATCACCCGGGCATTCTGCTACCTCTGGACTCTCCGTAGTTTTGAAATCATCTATGCGTGTGTCTACCTCTCCCAGGACAATGTGTGCTCTTGCAGGGAAGAGACTGTGACACTTCACTCATCACACACTTCCTGAGCACAGTCTCACAAAGTACGCACTGAATGTGAAATGACTTGATGCTATAGCCTCAGTTCTAATCCAGACACAGGGAAGAAACAAGAATCCCTGTAACAGGCAATGAGTGAGCAATTTTTTGGATGGCAAGGTAATTAAAGGAGACAGAAATGTTTACAAGTGTGAGGCCAATCATGTTTGGGTAGAAAGAAACTCTGCTTCTTTCACATAGAATCATGATCATTCACTTTGACAGTGGATACTGTGGAAACAGCAAAATCAATGCTGGTATAAGGAATTAACTGGTAAGATCCTCAATGAATAACTGTGTTTGGGATCCAGAAGTCTCTTTTTATAAAACGGAATTTCAGGTTGCAGTGGATCCTACTATCAGAAAGCTCTACTCAGCATCGACATAATCTGTTTTTCAAAAAGTGCAACATCTTTCTCGTATTGTTTTAACTCTACATGTTTCCCTTGAAGTGCAATTATTCAGTACTCTGAAATTCTTTCACCGTATATGTGAGAAATACTAACATCAAAATCAATCTGTTGCCAATTTCAATTTTCATTTCTGAGTTGAATTTTTCTTCCCAACTTTTCATTTCATCTAAGATGTAATAATTTTTTTTCAATAATGAATAACAGCTAAATCTTACTGAAGTACTAGACCATTACTTAAAGTTACTCAGAACCAAACAGGCCATTCTGTGCCTAATTCAACTTCAATACTGGAGATTCATTGTATCAAATTTGTTATTAAGAAGTTCCTGGTTTCACTATACTTCAAACGCCTCTCTCCCTCCTTCTTGCCTGTCCAAATCCTACCACCCTCTACATCTCCATTTCATAAAGCCTTCTCCAGCTATAACAGGTCATAATTTCCCATTTAAAACACTGTTTATGTTATCAAAATTTTTAAGGCTTCAAAAAAAAGAAAAAGAAAGAACATCAGTGTCGTACATTAATTCACTATTTCCTTTATTTGCCTCTTCAACATGGTTTCTGACAGTAAGGACCTTTTCTTCTTCACCCCTAAGAAAGCTTAGCACAATATCAAGCCACCAGAAACTGTTAAAAATAGAATTTAAAGGTATAGCAGAACAAAAACAAGAAAGGTATTGATAACTGAAAAATCTGGAATAAGTTAATAATTTTTTTTTTTAATTTTTATGAGTTTATTTGAACCAACACTGATGACAATTGCTGGGAAGCAAGATCTCAAATGCTCCCAATAAACTTTCATCATAAGTAAATGAGTCAAAACAAACTAAAATTGCCTTTTTACTTTTCAATTATGTCATATTAATTCTGAATCAAAATTTGTAATTAAGAACAACAACAACGATGATAAAGCCATTAAGCTTTCCTATTTCTCCATCTTCTTAAGTTTTAATGAGACTTGGTCTAATCCCTCTTTTACTTTCCTTCTCTAGGCTTCCTCTTAGCCCTCTCCCCTGGCACAATGCTCCAGACATAGATGGGAGAGAATATTCATATAACAATTTGAACAGTACCTGGCACAGCGGAGAACACAAGGGTTAGCTGCTGTTATTATTTTTACCATTATCATGGTGTCTATTTGTCTAGCTACCTGTCCTTTTGTCTTTCTGTCCATTTGTTCATTCTACGTGATCCTCTAATGTGCTCAGCTCCTTCCTCAATCAGGCCATTTGTGAACTTTTCCCCTTTTGTTAATCAGAAAAATTTCTAACCAGCCCCAACCTCTTTCCCACCCAATCTAGATTGAGACCTCCTCGACTGAAAGAAAAAGATACGGTGCCTAATATTAAATCAAATAAGACAAACGCAGATTATAGCATATTATATAAATGCAGATTATAGTAAGTAATGAATCATATAAAATGTGGATAACAATTAAAATAGAAAAGAAGAAATGGTGAACATGCTTCGGAAAGTTACTGAGCCATTCGCCATTAGAATAACCTGATTAGTGTTCAAGTCAGTGATACAGTCAAGAGTGGCATTGGAATACAAACGACTAAAGGGTTAAAGTGGTAAGAATGAGCAGAGCCTCCTGTTAGAAATCATTTTGGTTTAATGGGAAGGAGGATAAAGGGCTTTTCTGATAAACAGCTAAGTCGTGCTGCCAGGATAAATATGCTCGCATTCCAGTTGAGGACAACTGTTCAATGAGTTTCTGTGGGGCAGGGAAATGCTATACTTACAGGGGCCTTTGCAGCTTTACAGCAATACAGCCTTCAGTGGATTTTAGAAGACAGATGACTTTTTTTTTTAAGTAACATTTAAGAACTATATTTCTGTAGTAAAAGCATAACAGAATAGTTTAGATAATGAAGAAACTAATGTTAAAAATTTTACTTCAATTATAATGGGGGTCCAGGAGGTGAATAACCCCGCCTGAGGCAATAACATATTAAGTGCAATTATTAGAAACTTATAAATGGAATTGGACATGAATAAATAGCTGAATGTTCCACAGTGGATTTACAGGTGATGTGGTTTAAAATGGGTTACATTAATATGTTGAATTAGTACATGCAGCATCTAGCCTTGAAATTTTCATTGTATGAAATAACAGTGCTACATTTAAATATTCAATGTGTTTATCAAATGGATCAAAATGTGGTTAATAAGACAGAGATCCTTTTTAGATTTTAACTACTTTGTGGTTAATAAGGCAGATAGTTTTTCAGACTTTTAACTATTTTATCTCCTCGTGTATACATCAAATACATTTGTATTCAGAGAATCAAAGAACACCATTTTATTTTGTGGGTTAGGGCTAGATGACTTTACATTTATTAAAAAAAAACTTACATTGGCACTGACTGGTCCACTCTCATGTCCTGCAGAATCAGGCTGTTCAACATACAGGGTATAAAAACTGGGTCTAGGAATACAATTGAAATGGAGAAAGCCATTATTAATTTGGAATAAACCTATAGGTTGGATTCAGAAATTTTGTAAATCTAGGACTTTGTGGCAGTTTCCTTCTCTTCATCCTGGTCCAGAGATTCCACCTGGCCTCAGCAAGGATAGCCTCCTAATGGGGATTAAGTAAGACCTTCCGGACGTAATGAAAACCTGTCTTGTTCCTGCTGTTGAGACCTTCCTTGGTGTGCTTTAGCCCTTTGGGTGTCCGGGTTTCTTAACATTTTGCTGGCTCTGTTCTGCCACTAGTTTTCCCTTTAAACGTCTGGTTTCTGAGGCACCACTGACCTGGAGCTCTCTTCCAGGACGCTGGCTCCAGCCTGTTGCCATGGCCTTGCTCTGGCCCCTAGGGCTCCTTGAGTCAGTCCTCATGGCCACATTTCAGATCCACTCTCAGCTCTGTTCCCAACCCGTCTGGTTCTGTGACATTTGCCCCTGCTCTCTGCTACTGACTCTATCTCTATTGTCCCATAGTGTCAATCACATTCTCAAGAGCAAAAAGTCAACTGCGCTCAGAATAATTCTTGAAAAATGCCCAGTTAAAGGAAATGCCAAGTTGGTTGTTTTTTCCCCCCAAAAAAAGTCATTTAAAGTAAAGACTTAATTTCATTTCAGACCCACAAATATCCTGCTGTGCCAGCACTTTTCTGACATTACCTTTCAGCTTGGGGCAGGTCCAGCCATTTTAACAGTGTAGAGATCCTCTGTTCATACGGGACACTACTGCAAAGTAGAGTAAATGATCTTTGAAAAATTAATCAAATCAAGAATAATTCCATTATATTCTTACTCAGAAAGGCAGGTTGATATTTTCAGATATCCATTTTGTGTTCATATATGATCCAAATACTAAAAGGGGTTCAGTATTACTTAGAGATTCCTGTTTTCAATATTCATATAGAGATACATTTGAGTCACTATAAATTAAATGTATATTGTTTTCTTTCTCTCCTTTAATTTTCTCCCAACTAAAATAAAAGACTCATAATTATAATCCATTCATTTGACCTTACTTTTATTTATTTCATTCATTTATGCATTTATATATAAGGAGCATCTATTGCCAGACATTATTTGTTCATTTTGAAAAGAATTTATCAGCAAAAAAAGCGAAGATGCTTTTCTTCCTAGAGGATACATTCTCTTGGAGGAAGCCAAACAATGCACAATAAACTAATGCATAAATTATACAGTGTACTAAAAGGTGACAGATGCTATGGAAAAAGAAAAGAGAGAAAAGCTGAGAAAGGAGCACTGAGGAAGTGGAGTGAATATGGTTTGGAATTTGAAATCTTAGTGCTATCAGTGCAAGACAAAATTGAGAAGATAAATTTTTGAGCAATGGCCTGAAGGAGGTGAGAGAGCCAGCTGTGCAGATACAAGGATGAGATTATCTCAGACAGAGAGAACAAGAGAGCCAGCTATGCAGATACAAGGATGAGATTATCTCAGACAGAGGCCAACTCGAAGTCCCGATAGCAGAAGCAAGCCAGTGAGGCCCACTAAGGACGTCAGAATGGCCCAAGCAGAGTGAGTGCCCAGGGAAGTAGTGAGAGAGGGCCTTGCAGGCTTTGACTCTGAATAAAACAGGGGGCTTTTGAAGTTTCTGGCGCAAAGGAGCGTCATGATCGGACTTGTCTTATTCTGTTTTGTTTTTAAGTAATCATTCTGATTGGTAGATTGAGAATAGATTATCGGGGACACGAATAGAAACAGGGAGATATATAAAGAGGCAACTATAGTAATACAGACAAAAGATGATGGCAGCTGAAACTAGAGTGTTAATGATAGAGTTAATCAAAAGTCCTCAGATGGCACATATTTTGTAATTAAAGCTATAAGCATTTACTAACTGGATGAGGTATATAAGAGAAGAATCAATGATGACTTCAAGATTTTTGGCCCTAAAACTGGAAGAATAGAGTTACCATCAAGATTAAGAACAACAACAGAAAAATCCTAATTATTCCTGCTGAGATAGGGTCATATCTGCAAGTGCTTGACTACCTTTCGTAAGGCACATATATGGTAGGAAAAGAACCATTTATAGCCACATCCGATCCTGGCCAAAAGTAGGTACCAGCTTTTAAGCCTTGATACATTGCCGTCAGCCAGATCTAAAAGAAGAGAAAAGTTAAGTGGAAGTCAAGAGAATAATCAGTTTGGGTAGAAATAGTGCCACTTACTAGAAACTGAACAATCTTAACAGTTGCAAAGTTTATTTCATTATTAAAATGTATTTAAATTATTAAAAATGTATCTTTGTAGCAGTTTAAAAATGTAATTATCCAGGGATCCACTTGAAAAATAAAAAATGTAGTAAAATAGTAAGGGCATTTTTTCAAATTGGTAAAATTGTACAGTTCTTCTTTCCCTTTTAAAGAATTATAAAACAGAATGAGGAAAAAAAATGAGCAAATAATCTTTCCAAGTAACTTCCAGATTGATATGTTTATAATACAACATCCAAGTTTCAACAGGTCATTTAGATTAACTATCACAAATGTTTAAAGGATTTAAATTATAATTATAAATAGTTGTGAAACACCTTCCCACCCCCAGTCCTTAGAAATTAGAAAGATAATGTAAAACTCAAAATGGAGTGAGAAGAGAGATCCACTGTCACAGTGGGAAATGGAGATTACTTAGCTGCCACACATATACCACGACATACTGGTTGCCCTTGCCACCATGCTGGATTATTTTTCTCCTTTGAAGAAAGCGAAAAATTCTTGTTGAGGTTTACATCGTACATATTATTGTCAATGATGCCATGTGATTCCGGATATAAGCCCTAAAATTATAATTGCAAAAAAAAAGATTTAAGATTAAACAATATATTAATAAAACATATATTTAAATTGAAATAGTATAAGATCTATAATGCATATGTTGGAAGGATGTCACATACTTTTCCATATAAAACCCCTGAATCTGAACCCAAATATCGATATATAAAAAGTATATTCCAGTATATTTGCCTATAACAGCAAATGAATGATATTAGGCAGATGTTTTGTGATGATGGTGTTAACATAACTCTTGTGTGATTAATAACTATTTGTTAATAACAGTTTCTCCTATTACAATAATGAGTAGCTACTGGTTAGGTTGGCAAGAATAGCAAGAAATTTATTGCATAGAAGCTTTTAAGCATTAATGGGCTAAATGGGTTAAAGTGCTACCAGCACTTTATAATGGAGCCTACCGAGTCTCCATCCACTTTCCCTTCCATCCATCCATCAATCCAATCATCCCTTCAATTCAATCACAAATATTCATTCAATCATTCCACGTGTGCATTGAATGCCTATGATGATATCCCATGCAACTGTAGTAACTTTTAGGCAAATTTTATGGTTAGTATTTCAGAACATTACTATATATATGAATATGAGTATATACACACATATTCAGTAAATCAATAGCACTTATATATAATCCCTTATTTATATTTATACACATATATCTATATTAAACCTTATATATGTATATTTTTGTTTGCATGTATAGATTCACATATATATATTATACATATAGTCAATTCTTGTTATTCATGGTAGTTATGTTCTATAAAGTTGTTGCCAACAATAAACACTGTACCATTGCTCTTAGGGAGTCTGTAGGGTTAGGTCCCCGTGAGCTTCACAACATTTTTTGTCTACTGATCAATACAAAATCTTTTTAATGTATATTTCTGTTTAAAGATACATTATTTAATATATATTTTTGGTTTACAATAACTCATGCCTGAACAGTTTATCTAACACACATATTTTCTCTGTAAGACACATCACAGCCTTCTTGCGCTTGGGAACCCTAGACAACATTTCGGCACTACACTCGAAGGCCATTTTAAACAGAAAAATCACTAATAAAAGGCATAAACATGCAAAAAACGTGGCACTAAAGAGACAATAGACTATGAAAACAACATTTAGAGTTTGAGAGCTGAAACAAGAAAGCAGAGTATTGCCTTGTTAGACTTCTGTGGGGAATGTGTGAGCAGGGCAACTCGAATTTTTTGCTGCTCTAAGAATGTTCTCAGATAACTAGAAATACATCACAAGTATTGATTTTGGGGTTACAAATAAATTTTAGCAAGTAGGTGAATTTGCAATATAGAATTTGCAAATACATGCATGCATATGTGTGTGTGTGTGTGTATATATATATATACACACACACATATACATATATAATTACTAAAGGGTTAAAATTTAAATGTTATAGTTATTGTTCCACAGTAATAAAAGACTAAACGCAAAGTAGTAAAGGTACAATAATGGCTTTGGCAATAAAGACCGAGACAGAGGCCTCCTTAAGAAGTGTTCTAAATTATTATGAGTTAAATAATTTTTTTTTAATTCATTTTGATCATTTCACTTATGTCTTTTTATACATTGAGGAGAATTTACTTGCTTTACTTGCTTTTTCTAAAGAGATATAGCCAGTGTCGATTCCTTTATAAAACTAAGATTTTATCAAGTTAAATATCCCCACATCAAAGTGGCCATCCTCATTCATAGCCTACCATTCCCAGCGAACTTTGGATAAGTAGTGACTAGTCAAAATATCAGAGGAGAATTGTATTTCTCACACCCAAGAGGCTACCTGGCCTATCACAAAGGTGAATTAACCTAATGCCTGCACACTCATTTATGGTTAATATCTCATAGTACTGGACTGGCCTCAGATTGAGACTTCCTAGCCTGAATTGAGCTATGAACTATCACCACATGTGCTTGTGAAATGTATAACATAGGGCTTGGCCAGTTCCTGCCTAAGCATATCTGGTGGTATAATCAGTTGCCTTTCTGTGGCCTATCAGTCTTTCACTGGGCCAAGCACTTACCGTGACAATGGTATAATGATTTGGAAAGGTCTTGGTTGGATAGACAGATCGCAGATATTTTGAATGAATTCCACATGTTTCTACAACAAAGTATAGTGAGAAATTAAGAAGTTATTACTTCCTCAGAAGTTTTTTGGATAACTAAAAATCTGAACATAAAATTTCCTCAGAGAAATAGAAAGCTAAAGCATATCTGGTGGTATAGTCAGTTGCTAAAGAGTTGATTGAAGATGGAAAGACAATAAATATGTCAGGCTTTGCAAGTCCCTGTGATCTCTGTTGCAACAGCTCAAACTCTGCAATCAAGGCCCAAAAGCATCCCTAGACATTACATAAACAAATAAGCATGGCTGCATTCCAATAAAACTTTCTCTATAGATATTGAAATTTGAATTTCATGTAATTTGTATGTGTCATAAATTATTTCCTTTTTTTCCCCCCTAATCACTTAAGAATGTAAAACAACTCTTAGTATTTAGCAGGCCATACAAAAAACAGGTGGGGTAGGCTGGATTTGGCCCATGGGCCACAGTTTGCTAACCCCTGAGCTAAACATACCCTAAATTATACACTACCAGCTTTATTTGCTTTTGTTGCTCCCCTCTTTCTGACTCATTTCATTACATTAAAATTTTTATATAACATTTGCATCTTAGCATATAGTTCTTACATGTAAAGTATCTGACATAACAGAAGTCAACACAACTACTAGGTAACTAAAAAGGAATTTGACTTGTATAATTGCATAAGCCCATGCCATTTAATAATGCTTACAAATGAGCTAAGTTTGCTGCTTATTATTTTCAGCAAAGTTTCCATTTGATCAGTGAAGTTTCTTGTAATCTGTTTTCCACAAAGCATGTTATTAATTTTGCTCCCAATTGTTCTGCTGCATGGTCTGTGCAATAACCCTCCTTGAGGGGATCGGAACCATCAAAGTATTGCTGCTTCCTCTGCAGCAGTGAAGCACAAGAAATTTTTCGTGTTGAAATCTTGTAGACTCTAATTCTAAAAGAAAGCTTCACCATTACAGGTTATAGTTAGGTTAAAACAAAAAGTGAAAATGATTGTCGTCCAGAAAATAACAAACTTTACAGCTTGAAATAATAAATGTTTTCTAAATAGGCTTGAAATTAGACTCCTTCCCAGCCTCTAGTTCAGTGTTTGCAATATGATCCAGGAATTTCCTCCTTCAGAATCTGTTGAGCCCCATATCAAGCCTGTTAAATAGGACTCTGGTAGGGATGACGGGTTGGGTGGAAGGTGAAGAAAAGGGAACTCAAAAAAAATCTACATTTTTAATAAGCACCCCAAATGGTTCTGATGTGCTTAAGTTTGAGGCCTGCTCTAGGACCTGACTAATAGGGTATAACTAAAGATTTAAATATCTTTTCCCTCTTTTTTTAGTCAAAACTGCTAATAAATAATCTTGTCTTCAATCAGGGAAAGGCAAATCTAATATTGTTAATAAATCATATGATACAGAAATAAAATGAAATCTACTCCAGTTATATAATTAAAAGAATTTAAGCAGGAAAAAAATATCATACGATAAATAGAGACATAAAGTCAGTTTCTGCTTTTATTTCCTTGAAACATGGGTGACCCAAATTCTGAAACGCCTGAAGGCACAGAGTATAAAATACTAACTAAGCTACCAACAACATGAAAACATAGCACCTCTCTAGTTAAAATGTCTTAAACAGGACACACCTGCTGACTATCTGCAGACTGGGATGACCATTTTAGATCAGAGCTATTGCAAAACAACTCACAGAAAACAAGACCTTTTATCATTGTTTCTTCCAGATCTTAGACATCTAAATTATGACTGAATAGAATAATTCTGGAAGGATACACAATAAATCCAAGAGAGTAGTTGCTTCTGCAGAGAAAAACTAGGAAGATCAGAAAAAAAGAGGGTTTTTTTGTTGTTGTTGTTCTTGGTTGGTTGGTTGGTTGATTGGTTTTTACTATACACCCTTTAATGCATTTTTAAAAGTTTATTATTTGTATATTTTACTCTCTAAGAAAACATTTTTTAAGTACCAACCAAAAAAATCTGAAAATGTAAATAACAGATATCCATAGTAACTATAAACAAAAAAGAACAGAAGACTAAATAGATGAGTAGATGAAAGAAATGAAAACTCCACAGATGCAGCAAAAAAAGTAGGAAGGAAGTTTATTGTGATAAACACCTACATTAAAACAGAAGAAATTTCAAATAACTTTGCACCTTAAAAAACTAGAAAAAGGACAAACAACACCAAAAGTTAGCAGGAAAAAACAATAAAGACCATGGCAAAAATAAATAAAATAGAGACTAGAAAACAATTTTGTTTCAAAAAAGCCAATAAAATTAGAATCAACCAAAAAATTAACAACAAATTAAATACATTTATTAAAACAATTATAAAATAAAATATAAAATTTTATAAAATAAACTTTATTTTCGCGATAAAATCAGAAATGAAAGAGGAGACATTACAACCAATATCGCAGAAATAAAAAAGGATTATAAGAGACTATTATAAACGCTTATACTTCACGAACCGGAAAACCCGGAAGAAAAAGGATAAATTTTTAGAAACAACTTACCAAAATTGCATCATAAAGAAAAATAAAATATGAAGAGACCTATACCTAGTAAGAAAATTGAAGGTCAGAAAAGATGATTGACTTATTCAGGATCAAACAGCTATTTTTAAAAATAATTTAGAGTAAAATAAAAACAGGAAACCAGTAAAATTGTCATAAACCTTGAGGACCTTGGAGGTAAAAGAGGATCTGCTAGAAGGGGGAAGAAAGACGGGAATTGGAGGGCAGTGAAGGGTGTAGACCCTGAACTGACCCTCTGATACTTTTTAGCTGTGTCCTTGGTACTCAATTTCTCTTTATTATTAACTTTATAAAATTGTATGGAGGCCAGAAGTACAACATGATAAAGGTGATAATAATAATAACTATAGTAATAACTTAAAATCATTCAATGCATACTACATATATATTCTCACAATATTCCTATCACATAGGAAGTAAGCATTTTACAAATGAAGAGACGAGGGCACGAACAGGTAAAACAAACTTGCCCATGGTCTCACGGCTTGTAAATGGTAGAGCCAGGTTCCAGGCAATGATGTTTGCTGCCTCTACTCAGTTTCCTTCAGGATCTTCCTGCCCTTGATGGTCATATCCACCTTGATAAGACTCAGGTCTGACAAACACCACTTTTGAGCCAATATATGTGAACAGATTTCCATAGAGCAGAAGGTATATTCAAACACAAGACAAATCAAAATAGGCTAAAAGAAAAAAAATAACGAACATTCAAAAAAGGAAAGAGGAACCAACAAGAATGAAAATAGATATCCCATAACAACATCATCAGGATATTAAAGGTCAGAAAGAGAGATGTGCCATCTAGAGACTGACTAACCAGGTGTTTTATCATTTGCATGCCTTCAGTTGTCGAAGACTTACTCATTTTATCAATATTGGGCATTAGAGTACTCCATGTCTGTAAATATTCAGCTCTAAATCCATCCATGGAAAACAAAATAACTGGTGGCAGGTCAAATCTAAAAACAGAAAGTAAAATATTTGTTCATTATTTTGATTGTAAAAAAACAAAAGATACTTTTCTGTACTATTTACAATTCTCTAAATTAGAAAATGCTTAGAAAGTACAGTAAGAAAGTAGTTTTAGGTCAAGTTTTCCTTTCTATTTTTTAAAATCGTTATCTTTCTTAACAATCAGTACTTCTAATATTTTAGTAAGTTAATAAAAATGAACATATTCCTTTTTAAAAGTATTACATAAATTATCTGGGTCTTTTAACTTTGAGATCTACTACCCTTTGAGTTCTAGAGTTTAAAAAGGTTTGGCTAACCTACTTTATTTTCATTTACTCCTTGGCATTAGCTATCTATGACACCCAGTTATAGTGTGTATGAAATTTCTCTAGCCCTGAGAGTTTATGACAAAGCAGTGTACTGTGGAGAAAAGGAAAGGTTTTTGACCTCAAAAAGGCTTAAGTCCAATTCTCAGCTTCGTTCTTTACCATTTATTTAACCCTAAGCAGTCACTCAACCTCTCAAAACTTGATCCTGACCCACTCACCCAATACTTTAGAATCATTACAAATAGCACATTAATATCATTGTGTCATCTCAATTAAATTTAGCATTTAACAGTGGTAGGTACACATGGAGCTAATTAAATGTAGTCTTACAAGAGAGATTAGCAGCATGCAAGCAAAGCACTAACAAAACACCACCAGAAATAGGGTTCTATATTGCAGATCTTTCATGATCCTGAAGAAAGCAATGATTACTGAAATAAATGCACGAACTCAAAAATTAGAAAAGTTGCAATTATTCTACAAATCTTTTGGATATAATTATGATATGGAATTTAGGATCTCTGTAATTTATGAGGTGTTTTATTATTCTAAAGTTCTACATTTTTTACTTTATTCTAATATCTCAGAATATTAATATTAACCTCAAAAGCATTATAATCTCTTCGTAGACAAGTATTTAAGTTAAAATGAGAAAAGATTAACTTTTGGGTTATAGCCAGAGACAGTCATTTTTTTATTTAATATTTTGTTCACTTGTAAAATTTTACTCGTATTTTACATACACACCCACACACACACACACACACACACACGTATAGTTTCATAAATTTTTCCTAAATGAACTCCACTGCGTAACCATCACCTACAAAAAGAAACAGAATATTGACATACACTAGAATCCTCCCTTTGTGCTCCCTTCTATAACAAACCACAGCCCAGTGAAGGGCGATCAGTATTCCAACAACATAGATTAGTTCTGCCTATTTTTATACTTAGATGCCAAAAAAATATATATATATATAGTATGTATTTTGTTGTGTCTGTCTTCTTTTACGTAACATTATATTTGACGTTTATCCATACTGTTGCATGCAGTTGTTGATTATTCATTCTCATAGCTGTCTAGTATTTCAGCAAATGAATAAAAGGCTTATTCATTCTACTATTGACAGGCATTTAAGTACTTTCCAGTTTAAGTACTTTCCAGTTATTATAAATAGCAATTATAGACAAAGTAAACTTGTTTAAAGTTCCAAATATAGTGCATGCAAGTGAGTATGTAAAAGAAATTATTTTCAACTCTGTGCTCAGAATTTGAAATTTTTGAACAAAACATACTTTTCCAAGAAATTTGGTTAGAATAAGTCTTTAAATATTCTGACAAATACCCAACATTATGATAAAGAAAATTCTAAATGCTGATACCAGCTAAAGAAAGAAAAATAATTTTAGATTTTTTTTAATGTGCTTGAGCAAAGCTAGAAAAAAATATCAGTGTAGCCATCTAATTATACATCATGAAAGAAATGGTGAGGAGAATCTGGAGAACAAGTCTATTTGCCTTTTTAGAATATGAATTTATTGTAAAATAATTCATTTACACTAAGAATAAAGGCACAAAGAAATTACACTTCACATCTAGGGTTTGAACTTGCTAAGTAAATAAACAGGAGAGGTTAAGGGCTGGATTTGAGTACAGGGTACTATTCCAGTACATAGGAAGATGTCAGATTCAATCTTTGTAAGGTGAGAGTAGGCTCTCCCTGGGGGGATGATATGTGAACTGAGCCCTAAAGAACAAAAAGAAATAATATGAAAGAGCAGGGAAATAATGTTTTAATCAGGGAAAGAAAATACATTGTACAAAAGCTCATGCGAGAGGTATGATACAACAGAAAATATTGGGTTAAAAAAAAAATAAAATAGAAAAACCCCACAAAACAACACAACAAAACAAACAAACAAAATAACAACAGCAAAAAAAAAAAAAAAAAAAACCCATAAGAGAACATGTAGTATGATTCCATTTCTATGAAATTTAAAAATAGGAATGTATGGTGATAGAAATCAGAACATGAAGCATCTGGTGTGATGAAAATATTCTATATCTTTGAAATATTCTGTATCTGTAGGTTACACAAATTTCTAAATTTCTAAATTTCATTATATTGTTCACATAAGTGTGAGCATTTCAATGTCTACGAATTATACCTCAAAAATAAAAAATCAAAAATTGGGAGTGTTTTAATTGTGATTTGTAAAAAAATCCATCAAGAAATTAAAGAAGTATATTTTAATTTGTGAAGAAAACACTTATTTTTTCAGAAAGTCATATTTCTAAATATATCATCAAAATAAATTTGCAGCTTAAAAACGGGGTCAATCATCTATAGGATCGAAATGTTAACAAAAAAGGGACTATGTAATAAACCTGACAACCTGTGACAGAGGGGCGAGGGGGCAGACGTGAGAAGGGCATATGGAAGACCTGACAAGTTCAGTGACCAAAAGTAACCACACAGGATGGTCTGATCACTAATTCCTAACTGGATAGGTCAGAGAGCAGTAGTCACATTCCAGGCCCATAGCTTCCTTAGCAAAGGTCAATCTTCACCTTAAGGGAACCCAGCCCATTGTTCTTATGCATACAAGATAACATACCCTTGAAAAGTCAGAGTAATTTTCTTTTCTAAATCTCTTCAAGGCACAACACCACCAGAGCATGAGACCATAGAACCCCTCATTATTACCGTGTTCCCTGTATACCATCACTGTGTACTGTACATGTTAATTAACTATCCTATACTCACCAATGTAAGGAAGTATGTGTTTCTCCAGTTTGCTTTCTCTCTAAACCTAGTGCCTCCTTAATCTACCACCAACAGATTTCATGTAACCCTCCTCACATCTTCTCCTTTGATTCCAATGTATAAAATGAGCTGCAAAAAATGCCATTCTTCAGAGCATTTTCTCAATCCATTAAGATTTCACTTCTGAGCATGTCCTCAAACTTTTGGCTCAAATAAACTTATAAAACTTGTCTATAGGCTGGACATTATTTCATCAACAATTCTCACATGAAATCTCCTGAACTTATTATTATTATTATTATTATTATTATTATTATTACTCCAATTTTATAGATGAAGCTCAGAGAAGTGACTAGTGCAAAACCAAGACTCAAACTTGAGTCTCTTTTTCATTCTAAATTTGTTATTCTTCCACTCAGAAGAGGGCAACCGGATCTGAGGATTGAGTTAGACCAAAGTAGCATAGTACTAAAACAGACACATTATCCACACACAATTTTTTTAATGAAATAATGCTATCTAAAATGCCTCCACCAATTCTATAGCCACATACTCCTTTCTTCTTCTGCTTCATTAACATTTCCCACTGCTTGGGCCAGAGTGAAGTAGGTGAAGGGCAGAAGGGGCAGTTGGAGGAAAGTGGAAATCCCCTCTTTACTAGAAGGTGATTTGGAGCGCATTTCCAGAGCTGGGCAGTTGGGGGAGCAGCCATCACAACCATGTGAAGGAGATGCATGAGAGGGGTGTTACCTCACATGTTCATCACCCATGCCCACCCGCAAAAGTCCTCCTCATCCATTCTTCAAGGTCAGCTTTTCATTGTGAGGCCTTCAGTGAACAAATCTCTTCCCCTTTCCTCAGTAAGAATAAATCTGAGGTATCAAGATGTTAACAGAAAAGAGTTCTGGCTGGAGTAATTTAGATGTAATTGTAGTCCTGATCATAGGACTTTGAGAATATTAGTATAAATACTTACCAATTTTTTAGTCATTCTTGTAAGACATGAATATAATAAATTAGTATAAAAATGCTTTGTAAACAATACAGCAAACAAAAGTCACTTATGAGTTTGAGCCACAAGGAATCTTATCTTCTGTTAACTCTTTCATTCTAAAATGTAAACAGAGTGAGGGAAATTCCATACTGCCTCTCAATTACATTTCTATGTGCCATCTGTTGAAGAAAGATAAAATTCACCACATCATTCTCACCCTTCGGGACACTGAGACTTCCAGGCTGTGCTACAGTTGGCTTTCACCCATGAGGTTTCTCCTGAAAAGCATAAGATCAAAATTTTTAGACTGCTGCATCACAGACAATAAAAGAGAAACAAATGTTCAATGGGCATGATCTTTCCAAACTACAATTTGTGTTACTACAGTAACTAAATTTTTCCAGAACACGTTAAGTGCTATTTCACGTGTTAGCAGTCATTGCTTCTAGTGATTGGTACAGATCAGTAATTTACACTAACCGAATACCAGGAAGCCCATCTTTACCAAGAAAAACAAAGGGAATTCCTTTAGCTTTAGGAAAAAGACAATGTCTTTTCTTTTCTTTTTTTTAAAATAATGTTTTTACCTCAGGGACAATATTTTCCTACTGTTAGAAAAAATGAGTTTAATAAACATAGATATATGATCTTAAAAAAGAGAAAAGAATGCAGGAAAAAATAAATAACCAATGATAATAATTGATATTAATTGGGTAAGATTGAACAAATGTTTAAGATCTTAACTAAAAAATTCTTATTCCATACATGTTTCTGTTTACAGAACATTGAGCTAATTAATGAAGTATAAATGATAGAATATGAATGCCATCATTTGCAACTCCTAAAGGATCTAGACAATGATTATCAATGGCTAAAACATCCCCCTCAAAAGAGACAAGCCACAAGATGTGCCTCTTGACGAAAGTAACATCACTATCTATGAAGGATACTTGCAAAATAAATAAATTGTACTTGAATCACAACAGTCATCAGGTTCTAACTACCAATTTGTAGGGGATGTAAGGGATGACAAACTGTCTATAACAGAGGATGCAACTAACTGGAAAATTCTGCCAGACAAATGACCCCGTTTCTCCAACATGTAAATTGTAAAGGGTAAAAAGAGGAAGAGAGAATCTACTTTTAAAGGACTTGGAATATATCAGCCAGTTGCTATGTATGGAATCTATTTAGATCTTACTTCAAATAATCTTTTAAATATTATGAAACGCACAGAAAAAATTGAACACAATGGATAGTTTATGACAAATGATTATCAACTATATGACATAAATATATCAACTAGATATATTAATGGTATTATAATTTTGTTGAATCCTCATCTTTTTTAGATATATACTAAACATATTTACAGATAAATGATATTAACTCTAGGATTTGCTTTGAAATAATCTAAAATTTTGGGAGGGAGGTTAGGGGGAATATAAAGAGTATATTTTATTAAGAAAAACATCCAAAACTTGAAAATAAGCAAAAGGAAGACTGATCACTAAATTTCGTTTCAATGTCACACTGCGAATTATCTAAAAAGCCCACATATAGATTATCTAATTACTTAGTAGTATATACCTTTATCTAGCTTATTCTTTACCATTCATTTTATGACTCAGTCAGGGTAGCAATTAATTAGAAGAAAACTAATAGCAATATAACTGATTATTGTTCGATAGCAAATAAATTGTCTTGTACAAATGCAAATCATTTCTGTCCCACCAAAAGTTACATTTTCAGTCATTTTATTCCAACATTCATTCAGTCTTGTGTATACTTAGTCTCTTCAAATCTTTTTGAGACAATTTAACATCTCAGTTGGTTACCTCATTAATGAGTTAAGAAATTTTTGATGTGTTCACTTTATATTTACATGAGGTTAGTGTTTTTATCTTTTTGAAAATTATAGTGTGTCAGAATGAGACAAGATGGGCCATGAGTTGATCATTGCTAAAGCTGGGTGATGGACATGTGGGGAAAACATCATACTATTCTCTCCTTAATACATCTTAGAAATTTATCATAAAGTTTTTTAAAATTCTAAACTTAAAATAAAAGGTGACCAGCTGGTTTCTTACGCAAAATTTATTTAAATCCCCTCAAACAGCTGTCTTAAGATATAATTTGGCAAGAATCACTTAACTTATTTAAATATAATGTTAATCCTTAGAGTAAAAAAACATTTACCTTTGTTTAAAAAATAAATAGAAATAATTAAATTAACTCTATCAAAGTAACCAATTAGTGGTAATGGTAAATTTCAACACTGCTTATAATAATTACTTTTGTTTCTGTTAAATTGCGCAATATTGTGCACTGTATTCAATGGAAAATTGTACCACATGACCTGTTGATCAGTCTTGAGATAAAAAGTTAAGAGTAATAAAGTTGGAGTAAAAGTCAGGAGAATATAGAAATCAGAGACAATAAGGTCAGTGAACTTATAGAGAAATAAGCAAACTAGAAACCACACTTCCCTTTGTGAACTTAGAGAAAATTTTAATAATATAATATTCACTATATCAAACACTGTATCAAAATATCAAATGATTATTATTTAAAAAGAGTTACCATTCTAGGCTTTTATTTTCCTATCCAATTGCCTTTTTTAGCTGATCTTCAATTATATTTTGTATAAAACCTTATCAACTATTAGTATAAAACCTATTTTTATTAAGAGATTATATAGTTAATGTTTCTACAATAGCATCTTCCCCTTATTTAAAAATATCAGAATTAAACCTAATATTTTTTGTCTAAAAATATTAAAAGCATTAGTTAGTTAGCTCAATTGCATGTGGTGTTATGAAAAGGGGGTTGATAGCTTGAAGCAATTTTGTTGCTATGAATATATGTGCTTTTTTTTTTTTTGTAAATCTCATCAGATGTTCAAAGGGATTGGTGATTTTTTTAAAAAACTTGACATCATTTATAAAGTGGCAAGTGGCTAGAATCAGGAGTTGAATGAACTGGAGTCTAATCTTGGCTTGGCACTAACTCCTTGAGGGTCCTAAATCAGTAATTTAACTACTCAGTACACAGTTGTTTCAACAATAACACTGGTTTAACAAACTGATTTTTGGGCCAAATAACCTCTTCCATGATATTTTAACCATAAGATCCGGTGTCTCAAACCACACATATGTCTAGCATAGTTACTGGACTGAAAAAGACCTTGCTTTACAGTCAAATATGGAATTTTAAGCCTTATCTTTTTTTCCTATAACATCCCTCTTCCTCTAGAGCACACAAACCACATTTCTTCCAACAGTAAATAGATTGTATCCTCTTTTCTATATGGAGTCGCTGAAGATTCTCCAACTTGTTTTAATTTTTGCGGCCTAGGCCAACTCTAGAGTCACTAAATTCACAGAGGCAAATGGGTCAACATCCTCTGCTTACCTTGGCAAACACTCTTGTAGTCAACACAGCAGTCCTTCCTCTGCAAACAGTCATCTGAACAAGAACAAAGGCTGGATTCTAGTCTGGTCTCTCCACAACGAAATTTATTGCATGTCCATATTTGAGCTGTAGAATTACATGAGCATTTAACTTATTTTAAGTATTCAATACCAAAAATATAAATTTCACGTATTTCTCTATGTATTGTTATACAGTCAAATTCTTGGTTTATCTGCATTAATAAATGAAAACACATAATACAAATGAGGGTCAATCCATCACTTTCCCTCATTTGGCATGGGTGACAGAAAGAACTGCAGCTTTCCAATACAGCTCTGGTCTACCTAGTAGATACGCCTCTGAGATTGGAGAAACTCTGAAAGCTGGTCATATTCCCACCCAGGAGCTTCTGATGATAAAAAAAACCACTAACGCTGAGTGATTGTTGTCACCCAAGAGTAGCTTTGCCCAGCCTTGTCTCAGGACAGGCAGCAAGGAAGAGCTAGTGACAACAGAAGTAACAGGAACAGTCAGGTCTGTAAGAATGTAGGCAGGTCAGGGTCCCATCGTAGTTGAGAGTGACAAAAATGGTAGATCAGCTCCCCACCATGCCACTGGTGTTCTCCCAGGCTAAGTACTTAAGTATGAAGTAGTTTACATTAATCTCAATGCTAAAAACAGCAAGAGGCTGGACTAAGGCTGTTTCTTAGTGACGCCGCCTAGAGAAGAGTAACCAAAATCGACATCAGCCCTGTGGTTAGACAGATATGTTGGATGAGTGACTTCTTTATTCCCTATTACTCAGAAAGAAAAGATTTTTTGAGACTAAGTGAAAGGAATACAAATCTTATCCATACCAGGTTATTACTCTCCCTCTTGCCCTTTTCACAGAGCATAATGTAAGGCAAACTGCTGTTTAAGCCTCCCAGTTTATGATACTTTTTATGGCAGCCCTAGTAAGTTAATACACAAAGTATGTGGTGAGCATCTGGACATGCATTAATTATATTACAACCAACATGGTAATAAATTTATTCTTGGATTTCATACTTGATTTCACACAGGTGTCTTCAAAATCCCAGCAGCAGTTGCCTCGGTCTTTACATTCCATATCACATCGGCAGCCATCCAGCGCTCTATATGAAGAATCAAAGCATCTTTTCCTGCAGCTTCCTATCGAGTGAAGAAAACCAAGAGTGAAGGAAACCAAGGCTTAGAAGTTATCCAACATCTCATAGCTAAATGGTGGGAACACAGAAGTACCTAGCACAAACTCGGACAGACAAATAAGTAATTTTCATTGTACTGTATAATCTGTCAGTGCAAAGTGATAAATGAGCGATAAATGATGAATGACTTTTCCCAGGACCCCAGAGAGGTTCCAGACTCAGAGATGCCAGATATCATCAGGTGAGGGTAAGAGGGACAGGCAGAGGTTAAATATAGTGGAATTGGTTTAAAGTCCGAAAGTGGAGCAGTGACTATATCCACCCCATCTCCCACTCTAGAATAGAAAGATCATAATCTGGAGGAATTTAGGAGGAATAGATTTCATCACAGAGACAGCAGACATAGAGGATGGCTATGATGAGAAAAGATGAACAAGCCTTACTCTTCAATGTGAATAGATTGTTACCAGACATTTGAAGATTGCAAAATAGCACCAACCATAAAAGACAAGGGAAAAAAAAGAAAGAAAAAACTTAATTGGAAAGAAAATAATACAGGGAGTGTAAGAGTTACACACATTCACATACACACACACACGCACAACTAATTTTGGGAGCCTTAGAAAAGAGAAGATATATCTAGGAAATAAGAAAGCAAACTACAATTTTAAAAAGAGCAATAACATTCAGTGTGCTCTTGGAAATAAAAACATGAAGGCAGTAATGAAAAATTCAATAGAAAAGTGTGGTAGGCAGAATGATGAAGGTGTCTTTACATAGGAAAGAACTCAAGTTATATGTTGTATGTGTCTTATTTTAGGAAGCTACTGAAGGATGTTCTTTAGGAAAATGAAGAAATAAAACAAACGAGCAAATAAGAGATCCCAAAAGTATAAGATCTAACACAAAAGAGAGAGGCTAGGGAAACACCAACAAACCAAGAGAGCAACCAACACAGATTAGAGCAGAAGGACAGAGAAACAAAAATTAAAATAAAAAAAAAAAAAATCACTCTACATTCAAGCTTACACTACTGAAAAGACAAGAGCCAGATAATGTCAAGGGTTGATAGGGGTGTATGGTAAAGGTAAGGTAGGCTGTGGCAGCCATCCTAGAAAGCAATCTAGAATTACTTATCCAAATTAAAATATAAACCCTAAGAACCAGGGCTTCCATTCCTGGGTATATAACAAAGCAAATCCCACACTGGTCTATAAGAGAATCTGCAGAATTTATGTGATATTAAAGAACTAAAGTCAACCTGGATATTCAATACCAGGAGAGAACATAGGTCAAGTGGCATGTTGGATACATGCCAAAGAGTACTACCTAGCAAGTAGATAGATGAATAAGAATATATGCATGCTTAGCAGTTTAGATGGATCTTTAAAAATATTCAGTGAAAAAGTAGAAGAATATGTTGATATACCATTTACATAAAAGGTTTTTACATTTTTACATTCACTCTCCTCCTTCGAAACATTTTCCACCCTTGGCTTCCATGATAAAATAATCATGTGCCTTTCCCTCCACATTCCTGAGCACTTCTTCCTAGTCTTCTGTGTTCTTTATCCCTCATCGCCTCAATTCTTCAAGGCTGGCATACCCCAGTCACATTGCTTTAAACCTCACATGTGATGCTGATAATCACATTGCAGGTCCCTGCAGGACTACCCTTCTAAAGCTAGCTTCATATATCTATCTTCTTGACTTTTCGGCCTGGACATTTCAAATTTAACATATCCAAAACTAAGCTCTTAATTATTGTCCCCAAACCGGCTTCCTCTACAGTCTCTCCCAGCTCAGTTATGGAAATGCCATATTTTCAGACGTTCATGCCAAAAGACATGCAGAGGTCATTCTTGACTCCTCTCTTTCTCACTTCATACTCAATCTAGCAATAAAATCTATCTACCATGTCAAAATATACTCAGAATCCAACTACATCTCACCAGGTGAAATGCTACCACCCTGGTCCGAGACATAAATCTTGTCTGTATTGTTGCAATTATTTCCTAATTCATCTCTCTACTTAGAGTTTCACTCCACCATTTATTCATAGTACAGCAGCTTGAGTGATCATGTTGAAAACTAAACCATAGCATCTCAAAACCACCTATCAGTTCCAGTTCACACTCAGGATGAAAGCTGAAGACGACACTTTAGCCTACCAACCCCTCTGATCTAGCTCCCCTTGGTTGATCTCATTTTATGACTTCCTTCCCTCTAGTCCTCTTAGTGCTACCTCAATGATCTCCTTGTTATTCTTGAAATGAAACTGGCTAGGCAAGCTTCTGCGCTAGACCTTTGCACTTGCTATTTCCTCTTGGATGGAATGTTCATTTCCAAAATATCCCTCTTCCTCCCTTACTTCCTTTAGTTCTTTACGCAAAAGTTATTTCACACATACACTCCACTCCATCCTGACTCAATAATTCATATTTCCTTTTTCAGTTTTACTTATTCCTTAGCACTTTTCCCTGTCGCTATATATCTATATTTACTTATTTATATTTTTATTGTCTGTCTTTCCTGCTAGAATGTAAATCCTGAAGGATTTTTTCTGTTTGTCTGTTTTCTTCACCACTGTATCCCAGTAATTGGAATAGTACTAGCACATGGTTGGTGCTCAATTGTTAAAGAATAAGTAAAAAAGTATCTGTACATAAAACAATATAATTGTAAGAACTCAGATAGAAAAACTGGTTTAAAAACTTACACTAGGAAAAATACATTGCCTATAAAAAATGAGTTAATTGATGCAGAGAATGGTAAAAATGGTCTAGGGTTGGGGATTAGATAAAAGTTGAGGGGATGAAAATGTTAAAGATACTGGCAAATAAGGGCTGGAGTTAAATACCAATGCCCTGGGTAGAAGGCAGAAGAAAGTGATGCCAGATAAGGGCTGATAGACCAAGATAAAAGGAAGAAAATGAGGACAATACCTCTGGGAAGCCAGCCAGTAGGTGTAGGACTCAAAGGAGAAAGGTGAAAGAGCTGGAGATTTTATTCAAATATTAGTATAAGCTTCTTGCTATTAAATTATGATTTGTGGGACAAAATACCCAAGAAATGATGCCCACCTGTGGGCACTAACATAGAATAATACCACAACAATGACCTGCCAGTATTTGTCAGATCTAGGACTGTTACTGTAGTTCAGAAACAAAACAACCAAGTGACCAAGACAGGACAGTAACTTTGCAGGTAATGTCCATCTTTTGGGTTCCACTGTGTTTCCATGTTACGCTAAGGGGTACTTAGTGTTTATTCATTCTTAAGTGAAAACATAATTGGAAAATTGTCAGTTAAGCTCACCAAGAGTCTCCTTAACGAAGAACTGATAAGACTTTTCCCCCTGGAGTCAAACTAGAAGTTAATCAGCCAAATTGAAAAAGGAGATAAATTATCTAACATTTGACTCATTCTTCTCCTTAATAAAAGTACCAAAATAATACATAACAAGATTATAAAAAGTGCTTTTTATATAATCTTCGCAAATGGTTTATTTACTGTTCAAACTAGTGAGATATGGCAAAAGAGATGTGAGGTGTTTTGATATTTGGGGGCATATATCTTCTATTTTTTCCTTTGCTTCTTATGAGAAAAAAAAAAGAATGTGAAGCTTTTATTTTGCACCTCATTTCAAGAATGTGGCACTGCCTAACCAAGAAATTATGAGGTTTCAGGGATGGAGCAATACTCACGTGATATCAAGATGCAGGAAAAATGGCAGGAGGTCCTGGGAAGGGAGCAATGAAGACTTTCAAGGCCAAATTTATTAGTGGACATTAAAGATTAGAGTGGAAACTGGGTCAGGAGTCTTTGGTTCTGTTATCAAAGTCCTTTATGAAATTAAGGAAAAGTAAGAGGAAAATATTGGAAATGTTAAGGGTGTGGTTCTGGGCAAAGATATGCTAAGGGCCAACTTCTGCTTCTGTAATCTGCTTACTTGTTTGATGTTAACTAGGGTTAATCTGTTTGCTTGTTTGATGTTAAACCAGGGTGTGGTTCTAGGTTTTATAAACTGCCTCTTTTGCGAGCTCGGGGCTGATCTCAAACTCTGCGTGGTAGAGTCTGTCCCGGCCAGCTAATAAAGCCTCATAATTCACCTCAGTCGGCTCCATGGGTCTTAGAATTGATCGTGCCACAATAGAAATGCCATGACTCTGAAAAGAGCAGGGGGATGAGGGCAAAAAGTAAAGTCCATAAATGACAGCAAATAATACTAATCACAGATGTGGGTTCCTGATAAGTGGAGTTGAGAGAAAGAGAAGCTAGTAGGAGAGTGCTACGTGTATAAGAGAGGAGACTCAGGGGAGAGAGAGTGAAGGGGAGGAGAAAGAAGAAATTGGCAAATGTCGAGAAAACACTGAGGGGTATACCTTGCTCATCTAGTTTTCTGAGTCCAAGCTGCAGGCCTAAGCCGAGAGTCACAATCACCAACAAAACAAGAAGAACCTATTACAGAAAAAAGAAAAGTAACCTTTACAATTAAATATATATATACACAAAAATCCAGATAACCACCCTCCCTCAGTGAATATGAAGGACACACAGTGTGTTGCTTATACATGATACCAGATCCAACGATGATAGAGGTATATAATTTTATTTAATGACAAAAATTAAGAAAGGTTTGGGAAGCATTTTAAAATACCATTTATTACAGATCTTCAAATTTAAATACATTAGTTCCAGCTAGCTTAACCTCAGATTGAATTAAACCCATGAAACTATGGGAATCATTTACCTTTGCCCTTTTTCCTTTCTTAACTAGACACCTGTTTGGAGATCATTTATCTAAAAGCCTATCAAAAACTGTGAAATTGTTAACTACCTCATTACAGCCTGCAGGGTATTTTTCTCCCATTCTGTCCATCAGAGGACAATGTTTAACATACACAAAACTATAGTGTTCAAATAATTAACTAGCAGATGTTCTGCTTTGCTCTACACTCAAACAAATGAATTAGGACAGCTTGGAAGCTGTGTGACCAAAGATCATGTATCATTTAGTATCATATCACTACTGTTGACAAAGCTCCTCAGTGTAATGGACTTTATGCTACAATTAGAATTAAACTGTGATATAATTAAAGAGAATTCTTCCCACTCACCTCTCTCCCCATCCATTAAGTCTATTGATAAGCATGCTGGATGAGAGAGCTTGAATAATATATGTTACCATAAAGAATATGAATGCAACAGACACATGAATTACTTAGAAAAGTATTTTATCGTACCAATAACTTTTGCTATAACTTTTTAAACCACTTTCATGAAGAAAAAAATACAGCATTAAATTTGCTCAGATAATAAAGACCCATATAAAATGCTGATTTTTTTTGTTTTCACTCTGAAAATCAACTGAAAAATTAACATATCTGACTTTTATAATAGAAGTGAATTCAACAATTAGGAAAATATGTTAAAATACTATGAAAACAATTCTCATATGAAGTCTCAAAGGTCACCCAAGGGTCAATGACCTTCCAGCAGGTATTGATTCAGTGCAGAGATGGAAAAGGAAAGGTGAACAGAAACCGTTATTAAATAACAGCATTCGCATTCCTTATGATTATTAAAAGTCACTGGTGACCAAGACTAGGAATTCTACAAAGAAACACAACACTGGGAAACTTTCCTACCATAAACCTCATGCATCATAAATTTACAAACTGACATATTTCTGTGTACATCTTATCTTCAGTCCTTGGCAATTCAAGCTTGCTGGAGAAATAAACATCTAGCTGACTTTGTACTTATTTATGGCTTGCTCTCTGCATTATTCTGTAAGCTCCTTCATAGTTAAGGTTTGTTTTTAATCTCATATAATTATTCATTCTAAATATGTAATTTTGAATAAGCTGCTTGATATTGAGGTGCATATATATCTTAAACTATCTAATCTACAAAATGAAGAGGGGAGAGTTCTGGACTTTGAAAATCACTGAGAATTCACCATTTGGCTTTAGCTTGACTGAATGTAAAGTGCTTTAAAATTTTTAAATGAAACATTAAAATTTGGAAACATAAGGGTACCTTTGAAATATTTTAAAATGTGATTTTGAAATATTGAACTTCTATTATATGTACTAGTAAACCACTAGAAGGATACAAAGAAGGGAAATAAATGATGCATGAGTTTTGCTCCCAAGGAGTTTATGATTTCCTGAGTTTATAAGAGGATAAATATAATAAATGGCATAAGAGCTAACAGAGTTGCTCCAAAGTTCTTAGAAGGATTATAAACAAATAGAATATCTTGAGCATTTACTTTGTGATAGTCACTGGGCTCAACCCTTACACATATTGTTTCATTTATTCCTTAAAACAATGCTTGAGTGAGAAAATGGTGGTGACATTAACTAAAGTAGGGGATTTAGGAGAAAACGGTGGCAGAATAGGTATGAAAAAATTATTCATTTGGTTTTGGCTTGAGGTACTGTATGAGGAGCCAGCAAGCAGGCACTTGAAATTGTGTGACAGAAACTCAAGGAGAGATCAGAGCTGGGGGCATATTTGGAGTTTTTGATATGACTCTTAAAACCATGAAAGAAGATGAGGAATCTTATCTAAAGGAAATATCTTTAGATAAGATTTGGTAGAAGATATTTATCTTTTGGAAAGAAAGATAAATCAGCCAAGAGAATGCAGATAACAAGAAAAGTCATAACAATGGGAATTTTAATGCAATTTTGGAAACAAAAGGAGAGAATAATTCAAAGTGAGAAAATACTCAGCATTATTCATGTATTGTTTGTTATGGAGACTCAAGAAAAGGACAGGTGGAAGACTGGCTTCCAAGAGGGTTACTTCAGTACAGTAAAAACAAAACTAGACAGGGAATGGTTGGGTGGCGAAAAAACCAATGCAATAAGGAGAGATGCCCTTTTCCTGAAAGTCTGATGGTAAAAATCAAGAAAACCTTTGTTTTTTTTTTAAACAGGGACGATCTTACCATATAAGAACAAGAAAGAGAAAATAGGCAAAAGAGACCATCTCTAGGAGTGAAGTAAAATAGGATAAAATCAATAGTCCAACAAAGAATGTAAAATACAGTCATTTGAATTTCTCACTCTCTGATCTTAAAATATTCACGCAATGAAAAGGTGACTTGGGAAGTAATTATAATCGTGCTAAAATAAATACTGCAAATTGTTCTCCCACAGTTCCCAACTTTTTAGATTGATCAAAGGTTCATTTGTAGTTACTCAAATTTTTTTATTTATAAAATATCGGTAAAATATTAACATTAAAGTTATCACAAGGGATAAAACTGAACACAATTACTTGAAACTTTACATTTAAATAGTAACACAAATATAAGTAGGGAGTCATATATTTAACATTTGTCACAAAACTAGAAAGACTAAAAGAACTGTACTTACAATAAAGTAAAATAAAAATAAAACTTAAATAAACTTGTACTTACAATACAAATTATTCTATATTTCTTAACAGTGCTCTCCTTAACAGTCTTTTCCATTGATAAAGTCAGCTGAGAATCCATTATTCTTTTAGCTGTATAAACCTGTTTTACCAGAGACAGATTACTCTTTCCTTTTTCTAGTCTGGCAAAGAGAAACTGTATGAGTTGCATATGACTGACTTTTATCCGGGAAGATCACTGCTCTTTAGTGATTGGGCAATCAAGAGAGAAGAAAAAAGTTGTAATAACAATAGTGTTGAGATATGAAAGTTTATTTCTAGTACACTGTAGATAACTGTGCTTTCCTTATAGTTTACACTAAAAATATCCAAAAGAAAAGGCCTTGCTATCTAAGTTCCAGAGAGTTTCTATATTTACATAAACTACATGTCATAGTTGAAAACTAACATTAAAAATGCACTTTAATCATAGTAGGAATTCCAATTCTGCTAAATATATATATATAAAGTAGTTAATTATGTGATAATTATATTTTGCATTTTACAATGTTCACAATCTGACATATTTTTATATACATTATCTCATGTCAAACTTAACAATGTGCCTTGTAAACATGTTATCTCTATTTTGTAGATGAGTTAAAGTAAAGCTCTAATTATTTAAATTATGTTACTTGTCCCAAATCACATATTTACTCTATTTACTCGATGGCAGAACTGGAATGCAAGTTTTCTATATCCCCAAAGCCAAGATTATTTTCACTAACCAGTTTAACGGGCTCTTTTCTTATTTATGTAGATAACCAGAGCATCCTGGTACATGTACTTATGATGAAAGAAGCTAAATTAATAGCAGTGTGACCAAAGAGAGTTATAGTAAATTGTGAATGTTAAGCCCTTCTTAGTTTAAATATCCGAAGGCAATAATTCTCAAAGTATGATTCCATGGAACATTACTCCATTGTAACTTCTTTGGTCAAACAGAGTTTGAGAACTCTTTTATAAAATGAAGATTATAAAAATCCTGTACGCTGCAGTACACGCATTGGAAAACACTATTCTAAACCAGTCCAACCCTAAAAGCAGTGCAAAAAAATAAATAAATAAGAAAGGAACCTACTCTACTAATACAATGATGCATAAATGTAAAGGATATTTTTGAAAATCATGACTAAATCCCTTTCTCTGTTATTGAAGTTTTTCCTGTTATTTCTCCCTTAAGGAAAAATCTGCAGGGTAAGAGTTGGGTTTCCTTCTGTGACCTTGAAGATTTGTGCTATCCTTCCCCGCTATCACTTCCTCAGTCCAGAATACCTCCACTTCACCAATTACACCTATGGGCCTAACCAGTGGAAGCAACTGCATTCGTTGCTGTAGCGGAAGAAATTAGTTTTAAAACTAAAAGATGCCAAAAAGACAATCAATCCAGAATCTCGCAGACTTCTTTCCACAGACCACAGTGGTCTTTAAAATCACAAATGAACAAAAACGTATTTGAATACCTTTGGCAAGTGGTTCTCTACACTGGATAAACTTAGAAATATCCAAAGTAGTTTTTTTTTTTAATTTTAATTTCTAAAATTTCAAATCCCAGGTTTCACGTAAATTGAATTAGAATCTTCTGGAGTTTTGGCTAAGGAAGCAGTATTTTTTTAAGTATCCCTCCAAGTGATTTCATATGCAGTCAAGTTCAGTCTAAACACTTTGCTTTTAGTGGTGCATGCACTTTTGAATTTCGTCTGCAAAAATTTAACTCGGGTTTATTATCAAACTTGCCAATTTTACAGGCAAGGTTCGAGGACCCCAGGGGCTTGATCACTTGCCCAAGATCACCTTGGCTAGTGACATCTCAAAAGTGAGATTTCATCAGATCTTCAGGCTCCCACTTGAGGGAGTTCTGTTATTGTCGTTGTGTCATACTGATTATATAAAGAAAGATCAGGATGACATCACAATTTGTCTCAAAATTAGGAGATTCCTAGGACTTATGGCTTTTATCTAGTCATCTGACAAATGCCTTCAATTTTTCCAGATTCTAATTGCCTATGTGCACATGTGGACTTGGCTAGGTTCTAGTAACCAGTTACTTAATCAAACACTAATCTAGTGTATTGCTGTCACAATATTTTGTAGATGTGGTAACATCTACAACACATTGATTGTGAGTAAGGGAGATTACCGTCAATAATGTGGGTAGGTTTCATCTAATCAGTTGATGGCCTTAAGAACAAAAACAGGTTTACCAGAGAAAAAGAAATTCTGCCTCAAAGTAAAGCATTAGCCTGAAAACCTGCCTGCCCTCTGGATTTTGGACTGGCCAGCACCACAAGCACGTGAGCCCATTCTTCTCCCTCTCCCTTCCTCGCTCTCATCTCCGTCTCCACCTCTGTCTCTCCTGGTTCTCTTTCTCAGAGAATCCTGACCGACATACTCTTTGGACACCTTCTCACATGTTTCCTTCTTTTTAAGACTTTGCCTCATTTCTGACCTCTCCACCTTACTTGGACCTTCAGGATCTGCTCTCTTGGTTTCTGTCTGCTTGATTTTAAACTTCTTCTCTTGATATTTCCTGAAATAACTTCTACAGCTTGACTTCAGAATGCTTATCTGATGCACCAGCAGCACTTCCAGATTCTACTTCCTCATATTATCCAAGATGTCACTTGATTCTATACTAGCTTTGTTTACCAAGGTACTGACTCTGCCTCTATATTTTTACTATGTAAATTGTTCCATCCCACACTGCAAGAACCCCCCTCTCTTCTTCTTCTACCCTCGTCCCTCACCCCCCTCAACTCTGAGGATACAAAAAGCACTAAATAAAGAAGTAAGGAGGCCTATGATAAAGTCTGTCACTTATAATTTAATTGACTCTTGACAACAAATTCTTCATTTTTAAGGTAATCTCAGATTTTCTCTAAATTACTAAATTTTGAATATTATAATGGAAAAATATCTTAGTCTCTCAAGTCCTGAGGTGAATAAACCTCAGGGAATCCACCTAGAGATGCTGGCATTGCCCAGTCTCTAGTCACATTTTATGCTACAGCAATTCCCCTAACTGAACCCCAAACCCCAATCTCTTTTGAGTCTCTCGAGTCTTAGAAACTTATTCCTAATAGTTCAGCTGAGCATTGGACACCAGCCAAATCCACACCCTCCATGCAACATAGACTTTGGAATAGTGTCACTTGAACCTGAACTCACACTTTCTAAGTTACTTGAACCTCGGAAGCCTCACTATTCCTTTCCCTTCAATTTTAGAACAATCTGCACCTTCTGGATTCTGAAAGCTTCACTCTGCATATTTTCATGCTTAATGGTCTAGAACTCCTGTGCTCTGAAAGGCAGCTACTGTTACATTAAATATCCTACTAATTATAAACATTTCTCATATTCTACAAAGTCCCTGTGTCCACAGAATTTAAGAAACTCTTTTAAAATCACAGAAAACTCACTCATTGCTGACCAAGGAAACTCCCAGGGGCCTGCCACAATCTACTTCCTTAAGTCTTATAAGCCTAGCCTTTCTGGTTCTAGCACTAGAGGCTGGGTGATAGTTGGACAAGCCAGACTGGAAAAGTTTAGAGAAAGCAGACACACTGAAGGAAGTGATTGAGGTTAGGCAAATGCTAGGCTCAGGTCTAGCAGCAGGAAGGAGTCCACCAAAGCAGGGAGATCTCAAACAACATAAAAGGGTTGGATGGGCAGGTGGCCAACTTCAAAAAAGGACCCATCTTAAGGAAGAGGCAGAAAAACCTACAGGAACATTGACAAGTATGCCTTGAAAGCAGAAAGCTAACCAGGTGGGCAGTTGGTGTAGAAAGGATAGATGCTAGTCTTTAGCAAGTGGAGATCCAGTATTGAAACTGAATCTAGAACTAGCTGTCTTGCTGGGAATGGTGTTAGCAATACCAAATCAAGGCCGAGAGACAATGGTATAGAGAAAGCGAGAAGGCAAAATCTCAGCATGGTCTACAGGAGCCAAGTTCTTGGAAATGAAATATAAGTAAAGTGGGTCCTAGACATCCAAACAATATAGTCAACGCTTTTATATTAGTATCAGTATTTTGTGGTACCCGCATATCTGGAAAACATTTTCCAAGGTGAAATACATAAAATCTCATTATGAATCAGCACAGATAAACATTTATAATCAACATGAAGATAGGAAACAGTAATTTTGATCCTCAATTCAACAAAATGTTAACCCCTAATCCAGAAAAAAAAAACTACTCTATTATTACATTTTGAATTTTGTTGATAAAAATTTGTGAAAATTTGTTTTCTCTCTGAGTATATAAGTACACACATCTTTGATTTGATACACATACCTACACAATATCTTTGGTTTTGCCTCTTGGCCCACAAAGTTTAAAATATCTACTAACTGGCCCTTTGCAGTGTTGCTGATTTACTCCTTAATTCTTCCATGTTTTGAAGGTTGGCACTAATGTACTTATGCAAAGAAACGAGCACCAGTTTGTCACCTGAACCATCAATTATGACCTCTAATGAGTCAGGAAGTTAGAAACCTTATCTAATGCCTCCTGTGGCATTACCATTGTATTCTACTGAACAATCAGCATTTCTAAGGTTGTCTCTGAGTCCTGGAGGACTGCTTCTCTTACCTGCCTTCAAGTGCAGCAATCTGCCTTATTAGTGTTAGAATACTAGCAGCCCTCCCTTGTTCATTTCAAAATTCAGAAAAAATTTCATTTCCAAAAATTTCCCAAGCTTTAGTAGACTCTTCTTGTTTTTAATGTTCTCAAGCCCACCTCATTCATGACTCAAATTCTAGAGATACCTCCAGAACAGATCGTAAACCCATAGTGCCACCATGCTACTTGAGTTCTCCAAGGCTTGGCCCCACAAGTGCCAATCCATGAAGTTATAGGCTGTGAGTTAATTCTGCTTTGAAGCCTGGCAGGAACTGGGTTATTTGCCAAAACATTGGAGCCACTCTGTCAGGTCAGCTCCATGGGAGCAGGAACTAGGTTAGTTTAGGCTAGCCGTTTTATTCCAGTATCTAGCATGATGGCCAGCACTCAGAAGACATTCAATGAACACTTGCTGAATAATTATTTAATGGTTTCAGAAATAACCTTGGAGGTCTAAGTCTATCTCATAAGTGACTAATAAAACAGATTGTTATAAATTATAATAACCTTATAGGTATAACTTTGTGATCCAAATCTATCTTTATATCCATCATTTCAGAAATAACTATTACCTCAAAGGAAGCCTTGCCCATGAAATAATGGGACTTTATATGCCTTAATTCAATCCAGAGTAATAAATAATAACTAAGTACCACCAAGCCCTAGATTTTATGCCAGATATTCAGAGATGCAAAAATGTTTGGTTTCTGTATCCACTCTAAACAGCTTTAGTCTGGTAGAAGAAAAGACATTTTAAACCATAATATCATGTGATATGTGCTATGTTAGTAATGTTAATGAAGTACCAGGGGAATACAAGAGGAAATAATAAACTTTTCTAGGGGGATTTGGAAAGGTACCTATATGCGTTTTCTAGGGTTGCCATAATAAGGTATTCAAGACTGGGTGGCTTAAACAACACAAATCTATTTTCTCACAGTTCTAGAGGCTAGAAGTACAGGATCAAAGGTTGGTTTCTTTTAAGGCCTCTATGCTTGACTTGCAGATAGCCATCTTCTCTTATGTCTTTACACAGTTATCTTTCTGTGCATGTACCTGTCTAGTGTCTCTGTCACAGTCTTTTCTTCTCATAAGGACACCAGCCATATTGTATTAGGGCCCATCCTAATGACCTCATGTTAACTTAATTACCTCCTTAAAGACTCTATTTCTAAATTTAGTCATATTCTGGAGTACTAGGGGGTTAAGAATTCAACATATGAATTTGGGGGGAACAAGTCAGACCATAAAAATATCTTAGAGGTATTCTTTCAAGTGAACATTAATGTGACTCAAAAAGTAACTCAAGCACTATTGCTGAGCAGTGGGAACTTGAGTTCCATCGCCCACATCAATTGTGTTTTCAACAGTCTTTGCCAAGGTTTCATGCAATTGCATGGATAGGCTTCAAGAGAATGTCTGCAGACCACTTGAAATGCACAAACTTTATTTGTATATATGTGTATGTATTTGTTTTCTGCATGGCCTACATCAAAGGGAATGAGCTAAATCTTCTAAGAAACAACACTCTTAAGGATACAACACGATGTATAAAGCATTACTACAGAAAATAAAATATTTAACCTGAATATAATAATAAAAAGCGAGACAAATCCAAACTGAAGGACATTCTACAAAAAAACTGCCTGGAATCTTCAAAAATGTCAATTTTATGAAAAGTGGGGGGAATAAAGTGTTAGCAAACTGTTTGGATTAAAGGAAAACAGAAACCTAACAACTAAACATGACACAAGACCCTTAATTGGATCCTAGATGGAATTAATAAATGATAAGGGAAGGACATTATTGGGACAATGAGGAAATGAGAGTATGGATGAACTTTAGATAATAGCATTACATTGATATTAATTTTCCTGAGTGTGATAAATGTACCATAGTTATGAAAGTCAGTTCTACACCTATGAATTTCAGAAGGCACACAATGAAGTATTTAGGGGTAAAGTTATAGTGTCTGTAAGTAATTCTCAAACAGTTCACATAGAGATATGGTTAGTAAAGAGGAAAAAGACACAGAGAAGAGAGAGAGAGGAAGAGACAGAGAGAAACAGCAAATGTGGTAAAATGTTTAAAATATGTGTGTTGATTGTAAAATTCTTGCAATTGTTCTAGGTTTAGATTTTTTCAAAATAAAAAGTTAGGGGGAAAAATAGTCTTTTTGAGGAAGTTAATGGAAGATGTGCATTCCTCCATCCCCAAACAAGGGAGTAAATTGAGGAAGAATAAGACATGAAACCGAGCAAACAAAAGATGTATATAGGAGAGAACAAAAAAGAACCTCTAGAAGCTACTGCTAGACAATAGCTGTGAGGTAGGTTTAGAGAGCAGCCAATCCAGACAGGCAGAGGAGGGCAGAAGTTACAGGAGGGATGTTCCCAAGAGGAAAATAAAATTCTTGCACATTTTATGTTAATCTTTCTAAGAAAAGATTAACATCTCAGGTAAAGGTTTCTGGATGAATTAGCAATAGGAACATTCAAACCTAAGCAAAGAAAATGCATTAGACAATTATTAACATCAAAAACAAAACAAAAAGTTGCACAAAAAAGGAAAATGGAATCACAATGCACTATGTTGCTACACTGTAAATAACAGCTATAGAATATAAACGATATAAACAGTCTGTAATTATCTAACCAACAAATTTGGATACATAACTAGGATGGAGAAAGAGGAAATATGAGGGATATCCAGAAACAGTAATTATTCCTTTTTCATCGTTAGAAGTATCAATATAAGAAATGTCGAAGCTTGTAGAAAATGTTTATGAGTTTATTTGAGCCCCAACTGACAATTGCTGGAAGCAAGATCTAAAATGCTCCAGAGAATAACAGTTTTGCAATTTCTTTTAAGCATTCAACATTAAGGGGGTCACTCCAAAGAGTCTAAAGATGTGATTTTGGGTGGGAAAGGTTGGGTCCAGTGTGATCAGCTCAATCTCTGGAATAGCTGGAGATTGAGATCAGCTACCCAGGCAGTTAACCAGGCCCACATGATGGAGCTCCATAAAATCTCTGGACACAATGGCTCATGTGAGCTTTCTTGGTTGGCAATATTTTATGTGTATTGTCACATATTAATGCCAGGAATGTAATGCTGTCCACAACTCCATGGGAGAGGACAACTGGAGGTTTTAGATTTCAAAATTCCCTGGCTCCCTTCTTCCATTTTTAAAGATCCTTTTGATTACATTGGATTTATTCAGGATAATCTCCCTATTTTAAGGTCAGTTTATTAATGATCTTAATAGTACCTACAAGTTTAATTCCCCTTTGCCATATAATATAACGTATATTCAAGTTCTTAGGATTAAAATATGGACATCCTTGTGGGGCTATTAACATACCTACCATAGGCAAAAATACTTTCAGTCTTTCTCCATGTGTGTGCAAACATGTACCTATACAGATAAACAGTGGTTGACATTTTCATTTCTCTCTTGCTTCCTTTCTTTCTTCTTCCCTCCTTCTCTTCCACCCTATTTCCCTTCTCCTTTCCCTTCCTTCCTAACAAAATTGAAATTTTGAGGTGCATAGTTAAAAGAGAGAGTCACCAAGGCCATCCTAATTTCTGACACCAATTCCAAGTTTGGGAGTCCTCAAGACAACCCTTAGGTTCGATAATTTTCTAGAAGGACTCATGTTATACTCATGGTTAATGTTTATTATAGCTAAAAGATACAGATTAAAACTAGCCAAGGGGAAAGGGTGCATAGGACAGAGTCCAGGAAAGCACCAAATGTAGAGTTTCCAGTTGTCCTCTCTCCATGGAGGTGTGGACAGCATTACTTTCCTGGCATCAAGATGTGACAATACACATAAAACATTGCCAACCAGGGACACTATCATGAGCCATTATGTCCAGAGGTTTTATGGGGCTTCATCGTGTGGGCCTGGTTAACTGCCCGGGTAGCTGATCTCAATCTCCAGCTACTCCAGAGACTGAGCTGATCACTCTGGACCCAATTTCCCCACCCGAAATCTTATCCCTCAAATAAGGATTTTCTCTCTCTTTTTAATTTATATCATAGTCCTCCTACACAATTGGAACTCTGCTGATAGGTCCAGCTATATTATAGAGTGAGAGAGTTTTAAAAATTGCATAAGTTAGCAAGAGCTACCAGTTATAGATTGCTTACTCTATACCTGCAAACTGTTATTCTCTGAGGCATGTATTTCAGTCTGTTGACTCAAATAAATTTTATAAAAATTCTTTACAGGTTTCTATGTTCTTGCATGGACTATGTATAAGTACTCCTACAAATAAGTAAGAATATAAGAAATTACCTGATTAATAATGAGCAAAAGACGCTTCACAAAACATATTTGAATAGCTTATAAGATATACTTTAAAAAAAATAGTAACTAGGGAAATGCATACCCATTAGAATGCCTAAAGTAAAAAGATTAACAACTGCTGACAAGTATGTAGAATAATTGGAACTCTCAAACATTAGTAGTATTAGAATGTAAAAATGGTAACACTATTTTGAAAAACTGTTTGGCAATTTCTTATAGAGTTAAACACATACTTACCATATAACTCAAAAATTCTGCTGCTAGATTGTTTGAGATTGTTCATAACAACTTTATTCAAAATAGTTAAAAACTGAATATAAATATCCACTATAAACAAAAGTCCACAGATATCTTTTTAAAAAAAAATTTAAAGAGAGTTTATTCAGGTAATGATTTTTCCCTCAGAGTGAACTAAGACTACATTTCAAAATGGAGGAGATATGGCAGGGTTTATAAAGGTAAAAGTTACAAGGCACAGTTGATCAAAGAGTTGCTAGAGAAAGAAAGATCATAAACTTACATCATTTGTGTTCGGCTTGGTGGGAGCAACTAGATTTTCAATGGTTGGCTGATTTAGTGAGGGAGCAAATGGAGTCGTGAGGTGAGAACGAAGGGTAATATATGATTAAATATTTATAAAGTCCTAGTTTAATCTCAGGCCTGTGGAATGAAAAGGCTGTCTTTGATCACACTAGTACAAGGAGTATCATTTAAGAACAATGCAAGGACTACAATTTATCAATAGGGCAAAGTTATGCTCTATGAGCAGCTTCAGAGCTCAAGAAACATCCAGATCTGTAGAGAGTTCTGGTAAATTTATTCGAGCCAAACCAGTGACATATGCCAGGGAGCAAGCTCTCAGATGCTCCCCAGAATATAAGTTTTGCAGCTTGTTTTATGCATTTGAAATTAAGGAGAGAGCATCGGAAAGATTACAAGGAGATGAGATAAAAGCAAGATGAGGACTGGATTACAGGATAGTTAATAAGATTATGTGCTCTCTTGAGGGTTAATACCCGCTTCTGG
>NW_011888824.1:736319-822738 GCF_000151845.1 Pteropus vampyrus
GTAGTGAATAAGAGAAAAATAGACCTTTGTGTTTAAGACAGAATGAGGAATGGGATTTAGGGCTTAAAAACACTGTACCTCTACATTTCGGGGCTGCTTAATTTGGGGTCTGCGTACCCCTGGCAGACCCAGCTGGCTGAATAAAGAGCATGTTTCCTATAACTCACTGATTTCTGGTGGTCCATGTGTCTTTCGGGGGCTGGCGGCTACAACACAAACATTTGTCAAAATTCATTGAAATGTACATTTAAAATTTATGCATTTCGTTGTATATATAAATTACACATCAATTTTCAAAATGAATATGGAGAAACACATTAAGAAGGTCTTGAAATGGATGGTTAATTTTCATTCAATGACTGGAGCATCAGCAAGCATGATATGAAAATTAATTTATATTTTGTTATGGCTAAAATGTTCTTTCCTGGCTATTTTATCTTTTTAATTACACAAGCCCTGGCTAATATTAAGATTAGCTGACATTTGCTGAGAATACACTAATATGGAAACAGAGTTGAAGCATGAAAATCTGCCTGATAGATGAAAATTGTTTTAGAAGAGTATCTGATTAAAGATAATCCACAACAAGATAATTTGTTTAGCACACACACAAAAAACAGTAGATTGTTAGGGAACTTGGATTTTAATAATTCTAGCTCTGTCATCCTTTTAGCTTCGGCATTCTACAAAATTGATTACCACAACAGTTCATTCTACAAAATTGATTACCACAACAGTTCATGACTAGCACTGAGTGAACAGTGGATAAATGTTCCATAAATGAACTACTCTACCAGTTACGCACAAAGATGTTTTAGAGGATAATGGAGACCCTTAAATCAACTTGATGGACAAGTTTCCCCACTTGAAGGAATAAAGTGGTTCTGGGCACACCAGCCAGTGAATCTGCTCTGATCACACCAGTGGATCAGCCTTCCTCTTTGCCACCCTTTTCTACCCCTACCCCAACCAAATAGTATAGGTATTCAGAAACTGATAAATGTTATTTTTAGATTATTATAACTAAAAAATGGTAAGTATCATTATTCTAATTAAAAGTCAGTAATGATGCTTTCATTCTTTTTTTCAAACCGTCATTGACAACCTGCTATGTGTCTGGCATTGTGCAAGGCACTGAGGTTACCATAGTTGAGAAGACATGGTCCCTGTGGTCAGGAAAAGCATGGTTTCAACTCCTGGCTCCAGTTTGCTGACGCAGCTACAGAAGGACCGATGTTCAGCAGCTCACAGACATCAGGTTGACACAGGCAGCCGCAGAAACATTGCCCACAGGCAGCAGGCTCCATTATGCAAAAGCTTTAGCCAGAGGAGGAAGCAACTCCCTCTCCAGCCGGGAGGTGGCGGCCTTGCAGCCGACAACACCTCAAGGTGACAGACCCGAGTCTCCACTTGGGGGCGATCTCCCGCTCGCGGGCGGAACCACTAGCTGGGTCCCTGGTTTCCGGGGGTTTTGTAACTGGAGAGCACTGGGAGCTTCCTTTCGCTTCCGTGCGGGCCTCGGTGGTTTTTTTGCTGGGCCCCAGAGGGACCCTCTCAGTTGAGCGCTTGAGGAAGAAAACAGTATCCTTTGGGCGTCTCTGCCCTTCTATTCTTGGAGCTCGGGTCTGCCCACGAGCTGTGCGCGGGGCGCCCAAGGAAGACGGGGGCGATGGTACAGATGGAGACGCAACTGCAGAGCATTTTCGAGGAGGTGGTGGTGAGTGGAAGGGCCAGGGATCCAGAGCGACGGCTGGGCGAGGGGAAGACTCTGGGCAGCAGAATATGGAACCCCCCTCGGACACTCCCACTCCCCTTTGTTGTGACACCGCGTTTTTGTGCAGAGGTGTAGCAAGTCTCAAACTGCTGTCAAATTCCACAACATCTATTGTGACAGGCCAGACAGCTATTGTTAGTTTCTGTATGTAGTATGACTCGCCCTGTGTTACATTGTAATATTTGCCCTGGGAACCCCTCTTTTTTTTTTTTAATTCACATAGTTTTCTTTTGTTTTTTACAGAAAACGGAAATTATAGAAGAAGCTTTCCCTGGGTGAGTATATGCATGGGAGATTTTTGCGTTTTTACGGTGAGTGTATCTTTGTAAGATTTTAGTTAAATTTGTCTTGGAGGTTTATAAGATCCACTCTTCTGGTTACGTTGAATTAATTACCTTTTTAAAACTAGAAGCAAATAATGTGATTTTTGTTTATAGAATGTTTATGGACACCCCTGAAGATGAAAAAACAAAACTAATTAGCTGTTTGGGGGCCTTCAGACAGTTTTGGGGTGGTCTTTCTCAGGTGAGTAATGCATTTTTGATATATTCAGCTGATGATTTTTGACCCTCCCCTTTTTTTTTTACATTTACTTTGGTGTTGCTATTGAGGTCTTTCAAGAAAGGGAGAGATAAAATTGTCTTCATCTTTTGTCTATTCCCGTTTCGTTAGTTTCAATTCATATTCCAGTGGAGAACCTGTATTGGAAAGTCCAGTTGATGCACAGTGTGAGATGATTTTTAAATTCTCCCCATGTTGGATTATATAAAACCATTTTTATCCTATTCTGATTTAGTTGGTGCACTTGGAAACAGCTGTTTTAGAGATTATAAAGAAATTTATGGATGATTAAAAATTTCATTCATTTTCTCAACAAAGGAACTAACACTATTGATTTAGAGATACTATAATAAAGGTATACTATAGTAAAAATACAAAATGCCACAATAAGGATAACGATTTTGTAATAAGAATATAAAATAATAAAAATGAGGAAAGGAGCAGTAAAACTTAGTAACAAAGAACAGTCATTAGAAAATGTATCCCTAAAAAAGACAAAATTTTGATCCTTAAAGAGTTTATGTGCCAGTAGTACATTATCTTCTCATGGTTTATTATAAGTAGGAAAATGTTTGCATTTGAGTGGATGATGGTAAGACTTGCTACTCACATATGGATCATATAGTGGCAATACATTCTTTTTTTTCCTAAGTGTTTTAATTATGTTTTAATAGGTAATATATTCATATGGTTCAAAATGTGAAAGGTATAAAAAGGTAGACCCAATTAATAGTCTGCCTTTCATCTCTCTCAGCTCATTATCTGTTCTTTTTCCTTTTTGCACCCAAGATTCTCAGTTTATATTTCCTTCAAGAAAGTATTTTATGCATATAAAATTATTTTTATAGAATGGTCATACATTATGTACACTGTTCATTAGCACCTTGCTTTTTTTCTCTTTAATATAAATTCTACAGCAATCCCCTAAAAGTTAAAATTTCTGCCTGCCTTCCTTGCTTGTAGCGTAATATTTATTTTACAGCTGTACTTTCCTTAATTAAACCAGTCTCCAACTGACTGACATTTAGATTGTTTCGTATCATTTCCACTTTAAACAATGCAAAACGAATAATATTATACATAGAACACAGGATGAATTCCTGGAAGTAGTATTGCTGGGTCACAGCATATGTCTATTTGTAATTTTTATGGAAATTGCCTAATAGCTTTCTATAAGGGTCACCAGTTTATTCTCCCATTAGCAATGTATGAGAGTACATATTCCTTATAGCCTCACAATAGAATGTTAATGGACTTTTTAATTTTGCCAATCTAAAACATGAGAAATTTATCTCGGTATAGTTTTATTTTGCATTTCCTGAGTGATGTTGAACATCTTTCCAAAATATTTAAAATTTTTAGTAATTTATTAAATATTTCATGAGTTAAGGTATGGTCCTTATCTTCAAAAAGATTTTAATGCGGGAGCCAGGAAGAAAACATATTTCTAAATCAACATTATATGTTCAACAATAGAAGTATGTATGAGGGACAGTAGTAGTGCAGAGGAATGGAACACAGGCTCTTTTGAGGATATCCTAGCAGACAGGCTTTGATATGGGCACTACATTTCAGTATCAGGTTTAAAGTTACAGAAATCTAGAAATTTGCTATGTCATTGGATTCATAATTGGTTGGGCTCTTAGGGATTAGATTCATACTAAATTCCCATGAGACTGATGTACGAACATATGATGGATTTTTTTCCCCGTGGTGACAGGAATATTTATATCTACTTTCAAGGTTATTGTTCAGAGTGCCTTAAAAAAAATCTGTATTAGAGTTTTCTGTTGACCAGTAATATGATAATAAAATCTTATTCTTTTTGGCGGTCCCATGTAATAAAAGTGGTGGGAGTTTAATCTATATAATTGTAAGATTTTAAATTTAATATAACTAAAATACTAAATCCGAATTTTTTTCTTTTTTAATTGTCTCCGTCTACGAATGTTTATGGTGGTATAATCTTGGTATACTCCCAAGTGTAGCATTAACAATTTAATTACGAGATATAACTTTAGACTTAATATATAATCATTTTCTGATTTTTCTAGGAATCTCATGAACAATGCATCCAGTGGATTGTTAAATTCATTCATGGCCAGCATAGTCCTAAAAGAATTTCTTTTCTTTATGACTGTTTAGCAATGGCAGTCGAGACTGGGCTTCTTCCACCCAGGTATGTTTAATGGTGGGCATGAGCAACCTGAAGAATTTTCTTTTTTATTACTGTTTGGTAATTGGTTGAGGTTGTTGTAAAAGGATAAGAAAATGAAGAAGGAAGTTAGGCTCAACAAGCAATTCTTCCTAATTCTTTAGGTTTTGGTTTCTAGGATACAGTATTATTAGAATTCTATATTTAAAGGCTCAAAAACAGGCAGGCTTTGCCTTGCAGGGGCTAAAATCACTCTGATGAGCTTGTTCCACTTAACTTTTGCTACATAAAGAATTACCTCAAAACTTTATTACTTAAAACAGTAATAATCATTTTATTTACATTCATGGTTATGGTGGTTGAGTGGGCTTAGCAGGCAGTTTTTTCTGAGAGTCTGGTGATTATAGTCAGATGGTGGCTAGGACTGGAGTCATGACAAAGGCTTTGCCTTCAATATGTCTGGTGATTGGTGCCTGGCTATCATCTGGGACCTCAGTTGGGGCTATTGGCTGGAACCTGCATGTGCCCTCTCCATGTGACATGACTTTCTCGTAGCCTGGTGGCATCCAAGAGCAAACATTCAGAAGAAGGCTAGGCAGAAGCTGTATCACTTTGCCTTGGAAGTCACACAGTGTTCCTTTTGCCATAGTCTTAGGCCTGTCCAGATTTAAGGAAAGAGAATGTAGACCCTCTTTCCACCTCTTCATGGGAGGAATATCGATGTCACATTTCAGAAGAGCATGAGGATCGAAAATCTTGTTGCAGCCATCTTGGGAAAATACAATCTCCAACAAGTTGATAGATGGTAAACATTTAACCATCTGTCTTTTGATTTCTGTCTAGAAAAACTATAACATAATCAATATTATTTAGTTCTTTGTGTTTATTCTTTCATACAAGCATAATATGTAAAATATTATACATAAATTTTTTAAAAGTTTGCTTGGGTAATGTACCTTTATGAAAAAATAATCACTAAAACAAATGTAATATCTAGAGTACACAGACCTTGGCTATTAGAAAACTTACAAAATTCTGTCTTGTAACCGGAATGGGTATTCCTTTCTTCTAGGATGGTTTGTGAATCCCTGATAAATTCTGACACTCTCGAGTGGGAAAGAACACAACTTTGGGCCTTAACATTTAAACTGGTTCGGAAAATAATTGGGGGAGTGGATTACAAGGTATTTTTTTTCCTAATCATAAAAAGTAATCACTTTCAGGCATGATTGACTTTTCAGTTGTATGTATCTTAATTTCAGATGAGAGAAATGAAGTGGAAGCATTTACAAAATCTATTTTTTGTTGTATTTCCTAAAGAGATTTAAAGTTACTCAATGTTTCCCACAGCTTCTCTGCTCTCCCCCCAACATTCTTGAAAATGCAGTTGGCTAATATATTTTTATATGAATAGGGAAGACACCAAGCAGACCTTGGATTTTTTCTTATGATGTTGGGGCCCCTTTTAAGCGAAAAAGCACATTCAGAAGGGATATAGGCACGAAATCATGAAGGGAGCAAGTGCTGCTTCACCTCTACCTTGACCTTCCTTGGGCACGTGTCACTCCTTAACTAGTGTCTTCAGCATACTGCTCTTGACCAAAATCAACAGAATGTACTCTCTAATTGTGTCTCAATGCAGCTCAGTATTTCCAGAGCTGCAAAAGCCATTCTGCTTCATTCAAGCCACTTTTGTTACTCTCCTTTTTGAAAGAATTGCCAGTACCTAATCTTGTGCTTTATGTCTGTATTTTCTCTAATCTAAAATAACTTAGTTGATAATTATTTGAATCATGACAATACAAAATTAATTCTAAGAAGCTTTTTCTGATTATTTTCTCTTAATTTATTTTTAAGTTTCCTTAGCAGGTTAATATGTAGTTTTTACCCTCTTAATTGTATGGAGCTTTACAATATTTCTAATTTCTTTCATGTATATGTTTGGTCTATGTTTTTTATAAGATTAATCACATAGTTTATACTCAGTAAATGAATCTTGAATGAAATTTCTTCTCTGTATATCAGATTCTGTTCCAAAATAATGCAACTTTCAATAGATATGAGAAGATGAATGATTAAAAGAAGAGCCTTGTTGGATAAATTTGATAGATTAAGGATTATGGTTGAGAATGGAGAACAAAGTTAGAATATGACAAAGGGAGTGAGCAGAAAGAGTTATCTGCCAGAAAGTTTAATATTATTGCTCATGTTTTCAGAGTATTTTCAAATTCTATTCAAATATATTTCTGTCTATAAGCTTTTTTGACCCTCATAAGAATAGAAACTCTTCTAATGTTATGAAGATCAAAAGTACTTAAGAGAGTGTAGAGAGTTAAATTTTTATTTATAAGTGACTCTGTTCATTAATATTGAAAACTTTCTTTAGAATTCTGTTTTGGAACATGCTTCTTGGGTTAATGTTAGAGACATGAATATTAACTCTGATTCAGAAAAATTGAAGGTGTGTGACCTCGAGGGTAACATTTTTTCATGGGTGTATGAAACCTTTAGACGTTTAATTAGCACAGGGGGCATTACTTAGTTTTAACCTATGATTTTTTTTCCTTATATCAGGGCGTTCGAGATCTCTTAAAAGTGATTTTGGAGAAAATCTTGACAATTCCCAATACAGTGAGCTCAGCTGTTGTACAGCAGCTTCTAGCAGCAAGAGAGGTAGTTTATACATGTCTACAATTCGTTGATCATAAAAAAGTAGTTTTATATAATTCTATGCTTTTAAAACTTATGGTAATTTGTGGAATGTCACATTTGTTTACTTATACAAAAATCACTTTTAGTTTTAAAGATGGATATTTCACAAGGAAATTTCAAATTTTAATTTTTCTTTTTAATTACTAAAACAACAACATAAATTTTAAAGTATTTTAAACCATTGCAAGATAGTCTATGGACTACTTAAAAGACCTTTGTGCTTGTAACTAATGTTGCAAGAATTGTTACATTGGCTTATTGCTCTCCTATTGGAGTCTATCAATATTTAAGATATTTTCAATGTTATTTAATAACCATCAGTAATTCATTCTAGTATTTATTAATCTTTATTTTTAGAGATTCTTCACATAGAAATGAATTCCTTTATGCTAAGGTATAAGCCCAGTCAATTCATGATGTAATTCTATGATTTAGTATCTTTATTGTTGTTGCTACTTTTAAAGAGCTTATCAATGGGACTAGTCAAGAATAACAACATTGCTCTTTTATTTTTTTTTAGGTTATAGCATATATTTTGGAAAGAAATGCCTGTTTATTACCAGCCTATTTTGCAGTCACAGAGATTAGGAAACTATATCCTGAGGGAAAACTTCCACACTGGGTAAATTTGATATTTTCCAAAATTTTCAATATTTCTACTAATCTTATCTTTTATGTGCTTATTTTTAAAAAGGGTCACTTTTATCCTTAGATAATATATATGTATGTATATATATATATATATATATATATGTATATATATATATATATTTATCCTTATGATGTATTTCTTTCATTTCTCTGCTGTCCTGTTGAGACAGTTTATATACCATGTGATAAAATATATGTAGCTTCACCAAATAGCTAAGGACATGGTGTTACGACTTGGCTTATTTCAGGGACAGATGAAATAGTAAGTAATTGCTTGGAAGGAAGCAAAAGAGAGTTTAACCTTTGAGTAAATTTAATGTGCGAGGCATTTTACTAAATATATATCATCTTATTTTATGTAAATAATCAATATATTCAGAGTAATCTTGATTTTACTTGTTTGTTTTGGTTTTAGTTACTTGGAAACCTGGTATCAGACTTTGTGGATACCTTCAGGCCTACAGCAAGGATAAACTCCATTTGTGGTAGGATTATAATTGAAAGTACACTAAATAATATGTGATTTCTAAATGATCTGACTATAAATAAAGTTGACGGATCGTTTCTTATACATGTCTTCGTGGCTTATCATTTTAGTAACTCTCTAGGAGCTTAATAATAGCTTTTTACTTGTTTTTAGTACTTCGTGTGCTGAATGTAGGGAGGGAAAAGCAACTGCCTGGACTGGGTCTAAGCTTCAGAAAGAACCATTCTAGGAAACGTATTTCCTGATTATTAGAGGAAACTTTGAATAGAGCTAGTAAAGCATCATGGAATCCCTAAGCAACTGGAAATCTCAACAGACCTTTCCCCCTGCAGTTACAATACCTGAGACTGTCAGGCTCACTCAGCCCATTCCAAGTCACATCTTTGCTCTCTGATTTATTTTGTTTTCCATTTTTTTAAGTTTTGTTAGATTCTCAGAATTTTATTTTAAAAATAAGCACATGATTTGGCAATTTTTTCAGTGCCCATATATACTTCTAAATTATTTCTAGAACTCATGGCGACTTCAGAACTGTCTGGGAATTTAGACCATTATTTAGTCAGTAACCAAAGTTTGAGTACTTCCTATGAGTCTGGTGCTATTCTAGACACTAAAATGCAAAAGTAAATTAAACAGACACTAGATATAATTCTCAGGCTTCTGGCTTTTGTCACTGAGTGAAAATTGATATCATTTGATGAATTATAGAAGTGTTACAGGTTTGACAAGGATGATGATGAGTTAATTTAAGAAATGTTGAGCTCGATGTACCCCTGTAACATCCAAATGGTAGTATTTATCAGGCAGTTGGATATATTAGCTGATAGTCACAGGTTACATCTAAGGCCTCTAGGAACATCATGCTTAAAGTTAACCATGTTGACCCTAGACTAGAGAGGTCTGCAAACTTTTACTATAAATGGCGATATAATAAATATTTTAGTTTTTGTGAGCTATACAGCCTGTTGCAGCTACTCTACTCTGCCACTGCGGTGTAAAAGCAGCAGTGATCCAATAAAGCTTTATAAAAATAGGTGGCAAACTAATTTGGCCCATGTATTATAGTTTACTGACCTCTGTCTTAGATACTTGGAAAATGTAACATTCTTGGAAGTAGAGAAGGCCTGTACAGATTGGTCTCCAACTATCTGGGATAAAAATAACCTAAGAAAATTCTCAAACTTCTCTCTGATTAAAACATTTTTTAATCCAGAGCCTGGTTCAGCATAAATATTCATTAAGTATTTATAGAGTGAATGAGGGACCAGGCATTGTTGTGTTCATAGTTACTTAAAAAATATTTTTTGTAATACATACAGGCCGTTGCAGCCTTCTGCCAGTTGTAAATAATTCAGGTGCCATTTGTAATTCATGGAAACTGGATCCTGCAACTCTTCGTTTTCCTTTGAAAGGCCTTTTGCCATATGATAAGGTATGTTGCTAAATAGGATGGAACTTTGGGTCTAACAGTCCTCATCCTGGATTATATGATGTATGATGCTAAATTGTCTCATCAGAGACTGTAGAAGTAAATATTTAATGAAAGATAGTATATGGTTTAACATGTAATTCCAGTATCCAGGTATACTCTGAGATTTGTGATATTGCAGGTGTTTATGCTCCAGTGGTTCATCTCTGGAAAAACACTTGGAGTTAGAAAACTGACTTTTTAAATTGATTCCTTGTTTTCATTCTTCTTTTACAAAGGGAGGACCAAAAGTGAATTTACATCATCCTTAAAATTTGAAGAGTGAGCTTCCTATTTGTTAGATTTGAAAAAAAGTTTGAGGTGGGGAACAGGACAAAATTGGAGTAGAAAATTCTCAAAGGGAAAAAATCCACAAATATCAATAAAATGAAACATGAGATATAAAGCTATAATGAAATTTGATAGATCATTATATTATCTCGGGCATGGAGTGTTGACAGAACAGGGTATTGGGAGGCCTAGATAAATGTTTCATGTCAAAATGATATACAGAGCGATTAGGAAACTCGCTCAGAAGAGAGAATGGTAAAATAGTGAAAGTAAGGTGACAGTATGGGCTGTTGGCATACTAGTCAGCAGAACTTTGGAATGTGAAAAAGTGGTAAACAAAATGGAATTTACAGTCATCATGATAGCAATAATAATGAAAACAAATCAATTTATTACGCACTTACTATGTGCCAGGCACTGTTCTAAAAACTTTACTTTGTAAAACCCTTATTCTTAATTGTCATCTCCATTATACAGATGATGAAACTAAGACACAGAGTAGGTAGTAGCTTGACTAAATTCACACATTTGGGAAGTGGTGGAGTCAGACTTTGAGCTCAGACAATGTGATTCCAGAATCTGTACTCTGTGCTGTGAAATCACTTGTCCTCTTCAGTTTCAAAAGTCATGTTTGTTTACACTTGTATGAGAGTGGTTGGAAACTGCCTCCCTTCCTTTTTGATTAGATTTCTGAGCAGAAAATTCTTGCCTTACAGTGATGCATAAGACTTGCATGTGCCTAGCTGAAGTCATTTCTAAGTCTTTCCTCTGTATGACTTTGGACAAGTCCCTTTGCCTCAGTTATCACTTATCAAGTGAGGGGTGGGAACAGATTAATTGCAAGCACTAAAATCCTATGATTTTTCTTCCACTAGATACTGCCTACTGTGTGAAGGTAACAAGCGCCTTTAGAGGATTTTTTGATCCCAATTTAAATTATTTGAATTAACATTTACTTTGATCTTGAAGCAATTTTTTTTTTTTTTATTTTCTTTAAAGGATCTGTTTGAACCACAGACTGCTTTGTTGAGATATGTATTGGAGCAGCCTTATTCCAGGGATATGGTCTGCAATATGCTAGGTTTAAATAAGCAGGTACTGTACTATGCTGGAAACCTAGTAAATTCTGCATAGAATCTGCACTATTCTCTTTTCTCTTTTCTTTGCTGTAGCTAATTAAGCAAAACAGTTAAAAACTATTTGGTGATTTTTTTTAATATATGGTTTATTAAATAAGTATTATTCCTATCATATATTGCTTTAAGAATGTTTAAAATAGAAAGGATATATTTTAAAAGTTGGTTTATTTTGCATTGCTTTTTTTTCTATAAGGCCAGTTTCAAGTATACCTTTTGCCAGAGAAACCTACACATGACTTAACCATAATTTTTGACTTTTTTTGTTGTTTGGGTGTCCTTTTTTTATAACCCTTGGTATCTCCAGCGTGGCCTCATTGCTTTTTCTTTTTTTTTTCTTTTTTCTTTTCTTTTTTTTTCTTTTTTTATATGTTTGATTTTGGTGGTTTAACATGTGGGAGGGTTTGTGCTGACTCTGGGTTCCTTGAGGCTGGCCTCATAGTCACTGTTTTGTCTTTTCTTTTTTTCTTCCTTTATTTTTGTTCTGTCCTGTCTTGTCCTGCCCATCCTCCAATGCTCTAGACCTTGAACATTGCTCAGGTATGTTCACAACCTTACTGTTGTATTGTGACTAACGATACGCTGGCCGCTTTGTAGCCACTGATTCCATTTAGAGAATACATGTATGGTCGGGGCTTGAAATTGGCAGGACCATGCTGAGACCAAGGCCACTAAAACAAATTTCTTCTTGGGATATGAGAGTTGTTTTTGGTGGATTGTTTTTGGTTTTGGTTTTTGGTGTTTGTTTTTTGGGTTTTTTTCCCCTATATTCTTTTTTTTTTTTTTTTTTTTTAAAGAGACAACACCTGGCACACAATAAAGCCTGTCACTTTTTGATGGGTTGTTTTTCCTTCCCACTCCATTTTACTGTTTTTCATACTTTAGGACCAAAGCTAGCTTGGTGGAATTTTTAGAGATGGAAAGATTTATGGTGGCCTTTATCTTTCCAGACTTTTAAAACATAAATAAATAACACCAATAAAAATACTTATGTTTCTTTGCCTTAAAAAAAGAAAAAATTAAAAACAAAACAGAAGAGAAAAAAGCACTTTAATAGACATATGTTACTTTTAAAAGTTGGAGTGGTCAACCTTACACAGGGAAGGTTTTTTTGGAAACATGGGGATTGACTAAGAAATGTCACACTCTTAGGTGACCCCACACCTGCTTGACAAACACCCTTCTTTGTCAGTCTTTGCCAGAAGTGTTCTCCTTCCAGAGTGAGCTCCTCTCAGTTGAAGCTCACCTATGGCAGAAGAAAAGCACTATGGCCAAACTTTATAAACCAAACTCTTTTACAGTCCCAAGTCTGTTCCAGGACTTTTCACCTTTGAGATTTTAAGCAAAATAGTGGTTCCAATTATTTTTGTTAAAAATTTTTGAGCCCAGCATATTAAAATAGACCAGCTTTTTGATTTTAAAAAGATGTTCTTGTCTAGGTTATATAAAATAGCGTTACTGTTTGCAATACTATAGTGAAGGTTGTGCCAGTGCTTCCATTTATAAAGCCCTATTTTTAAGGACATATAGCTTGGCCATAAAACTTGCTCAGTGTTGAAACTTTGCATGCCAAACCTCACCCTAGTAGCAGTATCTCTTTTATTATTTTAAGTTTTTTCTTCTGAAAATTTACCAAGTTTCTTGTTTGGACAAGCCTTTATACATGTGAAACTGTAGCTGCTTCACACTACAGTATCTGAAAGTTACCTCAAATAATCTGTCAATTTAACATCTTAAATACCAAGTCATTAATTCTGATCAACTTTCACTTGAGTCAGAGGTAAGTATTCAGTTAACTGAAAGAATGCTTCATGCTGTGTCTTAAAACTAATTTTGCAATGAACTTTAAGTCATGCTTGACTCAGTTTTTTTACAGTTTGGTGGATAAATGTACCCTTGGTCATTTGAGCTGCGAGTATCTTCCCCCAGGTATCCTTAACTATTCTTTCCTTTTGGGGGGCAGCTCTTCTCAAACTAGAAATTGACAAAACAATTCAGAGAAGAGTATCTCCGATCTGATCATTTTAATAACAAGTTTCAACCTAAAAAAAGTTTATGACTAAGACATAAATCCGTAAAAAATAAAGTTTATAATGGAAATGCTGACAGAACATTATTAGTATTGGTCCCACTGTAGTGTAAACATTGTCAAAAATTCACAATTCATCAGTAATTGTTTTGGTAGAAAACTCTATAGTGAGCGGACTTGTATAGATGGAAGATATATGCTGACTTGACTTGATATATTATTTTTACCACCTGGAAAATGGAGTAGAAAATGAGAACACACAGTATAAGAAGCATATGATTAAAAATAAAGTTATCACATCTCTTATCATTACAGAACTATATCCTGCACTATACTTTCTTGTCTTTTCTCTAGCAATGCAGTAATTTACTTAAAGCTTGAAACCTTTTAAGAGCTGACCATATTGCATTTTCCAGTAGGAATTGGGCTATATTTTATTTTGAAATCGGTCGCATTCAGAAGGTCATAAATAGCCCAGTTCTGTGACCAGTGAGGTGAAGTGAAGGAATCTTGTTTTGTGAGTTTACACAAGAGTTTGTATTCTTTATACTGAGTAATAACATTGCAAAACTGATACACTCCTCAAGCTCTTATGTGGTGGTATATGAACTCTGGTTACCCAGAGACAGTGAAGTACTAATCACTCAGTTTACTTTTGAAAGGCACCACTGAAAGTGGTATTAACTGGCATAGCATTCCAGTTCTGACTGGCAAAGAATATGGTAAATGACATACAAAGGGATATTTTTTCCCAACTTGCCCTGAATATTGCTTTAAAATTGATTTCTAGCACTGAAATAATGATTTAAAAGCCCATCTAAGTACAGTATGTTAAAATTTCACCATAAAAGCAGTACCCAAACTATTATATGAAAAGTGTCAGGGGTCACTTAGTGTAGAATATGGTTTCTAAGCCTGAAAAAAATCATTATCATTTGCCATCTGAAATCGTGGTGGGAAAGAATCAGGGGCGTAGGTGGAGGTTAATGTTAATATTTTTCATAATGCCTTGTGCCTGATTTTATGCTTTTACGAAAGCTGAAAATTTTGAATAGCTTTCCAGTATAATTTAAATATTATACAGAAATCGAATTTGTTAAAATGTTAACTTTAGATTACTGTTGTTAAAAGAGATGTTAATTAAACGTGCATATAGATATGATGTAAACTAATTTAACTGATATGCTTATATCTTGAAGACTTAAATTTATAAAAGCTTTCAGAAAGCAAGTTATGAGTAGCCAAAGACGTAGTATCCTTTGGCTTACAGAATTATCATAGCCTAGTGTTTGATAATTAACCTTTATTCACAAATCATTTGACTGCTTTGCAAATTTTCTTTTGTTCCAATTTGTAAAATAATCTATGTGGTAGAGAGTCTTAATTTTAATATACTTATCTTTCGGTAATTGAAAACTAAAGCAAAACTTAGATTCTAAAGTAGTAGCACAGATCATTTATTTATTTATTTTTTTGGTGTTATTAAAATGGGCATATAAGTAAAGAAACGTGATTCCCTAAACTTGGTTTGAGAAATCCCCTTGGCTTTAACCCAAACACCTGGGACATACAGTTAATCCGGATATTATGCCTCCATGAGACACCAGGGCATTAGGCACCATAGAGATTCCTGACTGATTTAATTCTTAAGAGAAAATTTGGGTGTAATCATGAGTCATAGTATGTATTGAAAAATCATCAGCTTTAACTGTAAATTTCTTTCTTTGTTCAAATTTCCTTCTTTATCCAAATTTCCTTCTTTATCAAGTTCTTAATTGTTTGGTTTTCCTCCCTAAATCATTAAGTGTATGACCATCACTACACCCCTAAAAATATGTAGGTAAATATCTAGTTTTTTTAAAAAACAAAAAGCTAATATTACAAAGAGTAACTCCAAAATGACTCAGATGCTAAAAACCAATTTTATTTAGTTTGCTCCTTTTTCCTGAAGCAGACTGATGAAAGACCATCATGGATGGAGGAATAGATGACAAATTGGTTAGTTTCCAAACTAGAAGCAAATTCCCATCACTAATGAAAAATTCCTACTGGAAATCCTGGCTTTACTTCTTTTCACAAATTTTTCTGACTCTTGTATACTTTGAATGACCTCACTCTAAATTTGTGTTGTCTGACACATTTCTTAGGTTGTTGGTGGTTGGCAGAACTAGTGAATTTCAAGCCCTGTACACAGTAGTTTTGCATGCTGTTATAAGAAATAGTTTGTAGTGTTGTCTGTTGCACTTTGCTCTGCTTCATAATGATAATTAAATTTGGAGGAAAAGTACTGTAGTCTCAACTGGTGGTGTTAATATTGCTATTTGTAAACCTGTAATGTGGTTGAACTGTGATCATGGCATTGTGTTTTTGGAAAAAAATATGAAACAACCATTAATGCTTACTGTTTGGATAGATGTTTGTTTTATTTGCATGCCTTAAGGAAGTGCAGCTATATTGGAGCTTTACAAGTTTGGAGCTGGCAAAGAGCATGCAAAAGAGGGGATGCTATTCATTATGTTTTGTTTTTTCCAAATTCGTCCCCATTTTGCATATTTACCCTAAATTTAAAGAAATCATATCCCTTTTTCATGGCAAAAGACTAATAATCAGATCTAAAGTTTAAAAGGAAAGCATCCATATTAGCAATTGAATTCACTAGAAAGGCGTCTAAGTGCCTGGCTACTAAGCCATCTGACTTATAAAGGAAATATGAAAATGGCTTAAAATGTGGCTTCATATATATCTTAATAAAAGTATATTTTTTAAAATCACTTTAAAAAGCATAAATCTTTTTGCCTCTAGAAAGGGAAGTTGCATTTTCATTGTTAGTGTTTAAACTCAGTTCTTTTTCTTGTTTTAGATTTTTAAATCGTCTAATTTAAAATTAAAGCTGCATTATGTTTGGCTTCTTAGAGAGAAGAACAGAGATTAACTTTGAGATCACTTTTTTTTTGGTAGAGAGTTTTCATTTCAGTATCAGAATCAATACTACACATTGAAAAATAGATATTGAGTAATCTGGCAGCTCTTTAGATGTACTTCTGTATATAAAGTTAGAATAAACTTGTGGTGGTTACTTTAAAACAAATAGATTCACACACTGTATTCTTTGCTCTCCTGTCAATATTTGATTCCTGGAAACCTAGGAATCAAATTTCATATTGTTTTCATATGGTTTCCTAGGTTTTCATATTTTGAGTTAGATTGCAAAATTAATACTGTTATTCTCATTTCATATGCCTTTTAAATTATCTTTTTTTAAAGAATAAATAACAAAATTTTCTACTGTGCAAGTGCTCTTTGTCAAAGTGAAACAATGTCTTTAGTGAAAGTCAAAAGTTGATGGGATGTGTGAGGTCTGACAAAAATTTTTTATGAACTCATCCTCTGTGATAATGTAACATGATGCAGCTTTAATAGACTAACTCTAACCTTACTTTCTAAGTTCAACTTCATTTCATGCTTCTCAGCCTCTTGTTACAAATAATGCCCATTAACTAGTAACTTGTGAAACTAACCAGGAGGCTTTTGGAATACTGTATTTAATCTCTGCCCTACAGCACAAGCAGCGCTGCCCTGTACTGGAGGACCAGTTGGTGGATCTGGTGGTCTATGCCATGGAGCGATCCGAGACCGAGGAGAAGTTTGACGATGGGGGGACAAGCCAACTCCTATGGCAGCATCTCTCAAGTCAGCTCATTTTCTTTGTGCTTTTCCAGTTTGCAAGTTTTCCACATATGGTTCTTTCTCTTCATCAGAAGGTAAGTACTAAATCTTTCGTTAGGGACACTTCAACTTTTGTTTAGTATGTTTTAGACTGATATGGACACTGCCTAGTGATGTCAGCAGTGGCAGAAGTTCAGTTTTGTTCAGTACTTTTAGAGTTCCTTAACTTTTCACTTTCTATCATTATAAAAACTGGATTTGTCATTCATTACATATTTACAGTGCAAGGACCAGGGGAAACAAGATGAAAAGGCACTATGGTACCCTCAAAAAGCTCTTTACTAGTGGAAAGATATAGACATAAACAATTTGATTATAATTTAATAGTTTATGTAATGAAAACATGTTTCCCTGCAGTAGGAATGAGGAAGAATAGTCCTAATTAAAGACATAGGAATGGTTTTATCAAAGTGATCTTGAAGCCGGCACTTAAAGGACAAATAGAAATTTGCCAAAAGGAAAAAGATAGGAAAGTGTTTCGATAGCTATAAGATCATTGTTTGGAAAGAGATAGAAGTGTGTGGAAACCGGAAAGAAAAATGAAAGAGGAAAGTATTGGTGAGATGAGGAAGGCAGGAAGGCAAGACCAGACATGGAGAACTTTATATGGCCATGTGTTTGTTCTAAAGAGTTTAGATTTTCTTTGGGAGGCAAATGAGACGGGGAATGACATCATCATATATGAGTTGAAAAAATTACTGCTAATGACCACATGTAGGAAGATGGTGATGAAGATTTTTCCCTGCCAAAAGCAGAGGCAGAGAAATTGGTAAGGGAGCTATTGCAGCATCCTGGGTGAGAGAAGCTGAAGGCCTGATCCAGAACAGAAAGGAGAAGTTGGAGAGACCAGGTATACTGAGAAGTGACTAGAACTTAGAGATGATAGGTACACAGAGAGTAACAGGAGTCTAAGATCACACTCTGGTTTCTGCTTTGGCAGTGAATGGAAAGGTAGCACAATGAATGCAAAATGGATTACCGTGGAAGAATAAGTTTGTGGGAAGAGTTGATTTTAGTCATAAGGTTTTTTTAGACACGTTGAATGGTAACAAAATAAGTGTTATATCTAACATCTCTACAGCGTGGATTATTTTGGGAAAGTTTTTTATAAGAGTTGTTAAAATCCTTTCAACCATTTCAACCATTCCTTACCCCCAAACCTCCTCCCACCCCACCATCACCATTGATTTCTGTTATAATCTACAAGAAATCAGAAGTGGTTTTCGATAACTAATCCTTGAGAATTTGAATTTTTAAAAAATCGGTATAATAAAGTATTCTTCATGTTTTGATGATATATTTTTAGTAATGATCCCATATTAAACTTGATTCTCATGCACACATGATCTTATTTAGTTAAGTTCTAAAACATTTAATGTTTGCTCTGCATAGTTGTTTTAGGGGTCAGGGAGGAAACATTTATATAATATTAAGATAAGTTAAATATTAAGATAATTTAAAAGGCTTCAGTTGGTGTTTCTTGAGCTGAGACTAAGTAATCAGTAAATGCCAAAGTTAGATGCTAACTTTGAGTTTTCTCCTTTTTGTTTTTTTGTTTAAACTTTACTACATCCATCTCTTTAACAAGCTATGTAGATGTGTATTTAAACATCTTTTACAGTTAGCAGGGCGAGGACTGATTAAAGGCAGAGATCATCTAATGTGGGTTCTCCTACAATTCATTTCCGGAAGTATTCAAAAAAATGCACTAGCTGATTTTCTCCCTGTCATGAAACTCTTCGACCTTCTGTACCCAGAAAAAGAAGTAAGTTTTACTAAATAGTTAACAATATGATGAGTGGATTATGTCTAATTTATTAGGATTTTAGTGTGATTTTGTGAGAAGAACACTGGATTTAGAAGCTGGAAACCTGAGTTCTTTTCCCAATTCTGTGACTAACTATGATCGTGGAATAAACGTTAGATCTCTATTTTTTTTTTTTTTTTTTTTCAGACGAGGCAACCCTTGATTGACCTCACAGATTGCAAAGACCTTGTCAGCTTACAATCTCTTATTTTTTTATTTTTTACGCCTACAGCACCTGGTTTTCCTAGGTGGTCTCCCATCCAAGTACTAACCAGGCCCCATCCTGCTTAGCTTCTGACCCTGCTTAGCTTCCAAGATCAGACGGGATCCGGCACGTTCAGGGTGGCATGGCCGTAGACAGGTCTCTCTTGACATTAGTTTACTCATATATATAATGATGAAATTGAACTAGATTATTTATGAAGTTTATCTTAAATCACAGTTGAACATTTAGTATAGCGAGCTCTTTTTCTACATTTGAAGTAGGTTTACAATTTTAAAAAGCATTTTGCAGTTTTTATCTGTACATATCATTGAATGACCAAATAACATTAGTGTCTGTTAATATCTTTTTTGCTTGTTTGCCAATTGAGTATGTTCTTCTCCCCCCCGCCACAGTGTTTTATTATATAAGATGTTTGAGTAAAATTTGGCATATATTGCTGATTGCCATTTTTTTAGAAAAATTTTATTATGGAAATTTTTTTCTAGTTTTGAATCAGGCCATCGTTTCTTTTTCTTTTTTTTTTTTTAATTATGTAAGTACCAGGTGTACAAAATTATAATTCGACATTTGTATACACTACAATGTGATCACCTCTAGTTTCCATCAGTTATCATACAATTGAACTCCTTCACTCCTTTCATCCACTCCTTGACCCGCCTCCCTCTCTGGTAACCACCAATTTGTTCTGTGTATCTATGAGTTTGTTTTATTTGTTTGGTTTGGGGGGTTTTTGTTTGCTTTTTTTTTAAGATTACATGTGAGTGAAATTATATGGTATTTGTCTTTTCTGTATGACTTATTTCATTTAACATTTATACTCTCAAAGTTAATTCACATTGTCACAAATGGCAAGATTTTATTCTTTTTTATGGCTGAATAATAGTATTTCATTATGTGCGTGTGTGTATTCTTTATTCATTTATCCATTGATGGACAGTTAGGTTGTTTCCCTATCTTGGCTGTTGGAAATAATGCTGCAGTGAACATAGGGGTGTATATATCTTTTCAACTAGCATTTTTGTATCCAGATAAATACCTAGATCATATATATGGTAGTTCTATTCCTTAATTCTTTGAGGAATCTCCATACGGTTTTCCATAGTGGCTGTACCAATTTATAATCCCACCAAATATGCGTGAGGGTTTCTTTTTCTCTACATTCTCTCCAACACTTATTTTTTGTCATTCTGATAATAGCCATTCTAACAGGTATGAGGTGATACTTCTTTGTGGTTTTGATTTGCATTTCCCTCGATGTTTATGGAAATTTTTAAATGCACTAAAAAAGTGGAATGAATAGTAAAATGAACTCCTGTATACCCATCACCAAGAAATATTCTTGTTCTTTCCTCCTCATCTTTTTTGTTAATGCTGCAGTGAACATAGGGGTGTATATATCTGGACAATTTAAAGCAAATTCTTAATTTTTATGTTCCTGAAAAGCATATATGTGACTTTAGAAATTCTGTGTTTTCAGTATATTTATCACATTCAGTAAGATTTCACAGTGATGTATTTAATTGTTAAAAAATAAAAATTTTAAAATGATTGTGAAAGCTCTGTGACAGTAGAGAAAGCTTGACTAAGTACTTGTGAATGCCTTTTAATTTCTTGGTAAGTCAAAACAATTTTGAAATTATTTCAATATTTTATAGTTGTTAGATCTTCTAATTTGTGTTATTGAATAGCCAAAGAACGAGTGGAGCTAAATTAATACAGGGTATTTTCAAAAGAGCTATATCAAAAATAGATTACTAAAAATATATATAATCAGTTAATTATTTTCTTTCTGATATTATTTTCCAGTATATCCCAGTTCCTGATATTAACAAACCTCAGTCAACTCATGCCTTTGCAATGACTTGCATTTGGATTCATCTTAATAGAAAAGCCCAAAATGACAATTCCAAGCTACAGATTCCAATACCTCATTCTCTAAAGCTTCACCATGAGTAAGTATTTGTAGCTTGACAGTTAACTTTTTTATTTTGTAAATAGTGGATTATAGACTAACACTGTTCTCAGTATTTGTGTGAAGAATGGAAATCTCCCCACACCCACTGGAAGTAAGGGTGGCTAGTTAACGTGTATATCATACCAAGAGAAACTGACCAATAACTGCATCAGAAGATAATTGAAGATTAACTAATCTTAATTATAAATATATATAGATGAAATTTTCATATTTTAATTTTCAGGTTTAATCTTTCCTTACATGTTTTACCTTAAAGTTCTTAATTTTTAAAAGTATATGAAAGTGTTTCAAAATTTCTTAAGTACTTGGGATTTGAGCATGATCTGACTGACTTGTCTTTCACTCCCTGGGCTGCCAGGATTGATTGAGCTGATGCGTCTGGCATATACTGCCTTACGTCATTCCCTAAGCTGTGATCACTCAAAGATGATGCCCTTTTTAGATAGGACTGTGCTTCAGTCAAGGGTGTTAGGATTAGCTGAACTTTCCACCCAGAACTTCTGAAAAAGACTGCCAGATCGCTTCATAGGAGACCGTATGATAGTCATACTTCACATTTCGTTTAGCTTGAATTTAAGAGACATACCTAACCATTTTCTCATTGTGACGTCTGTAATGAAGGCATATGGTTGTGCGTAAGCAGATAAAAATAAATAGAAACCTAGTTTATGAATTTTTGAGTTACACCTTAATTTCTGAATCTTAATGCTGTATATGTAATACATACTTACAAATACTCATTGTTAACTTATAGCTACTTAAATTCTTTCTGAAATGCTACTTAAACTTTTATGTGTGTTTCTATTCTATATATATAAAACCTGTAGAAATAAAAATAATATTAATAAGTAGTTGCATGAAATTAAACTTTTAAAAAAATGCAAGTTAACTTTCTGGAAATTATTTCCTTTTTTTATGTTTAATGGGATTTGAAATTTTAGGTTCCTACAGCAGAGTCTTAGAAATAAAAGTTTACAGATGAATGACTATAAGATTGCCCTGCTATGTAACGCATACTCTACAAATTCAGAGTGTTTTACATTACCCATGGGAGCTCTGGTAGAAACTATTTACGGAAATGGAATTATGAGGGTACCTCTTCCTGGGACCAGCTGTTTGGCTTCAGGATCTATTACTCCCTTACCCATGAACCTCCTGGATTCACTGACAGTTCATGCCAAAATGAGGTATGTTCTGTTTATTTGGTTCTGTATCAAGTGTATAGACTTGTTTTCGTGATTGTGTGTATGTGTTTTATGGTCAGGTACATTTTCTAAGAATAATTAGATTTTTTATTACAATGATATTATTTATTATAGGATTTCTAGAATATACAAATAAACCCAAAGAAAGTAATTGCTATAATCTCTTCATAAGAAATAAGCATTGTAAAATATTTTTGTATATAATCTGAGTCTTTTATTCTATGTATTAATATATGAATTTATGAATTTTTTTTAACAAAGTGGGCTCTTACTACACTACTATTTTATAATCATTTTCCCCCATAATAATCTATTAAACACCTTTTAAGTCTAGTGTTCTTCAGAAACATCTATTTTAATTGCTACCAAGAAGTCTTTTTGTGTCTATATATGATTATTTAGCTAGTTCCACATTGTTGGAATTGAGGTTATTTACAATGTCTTAGTTTTTAAAGATGATAATGAAGGCTATATTTATGGCTGTCTTCACACCTATCCATAATGACATTCTCATTAAATATTTGCTGGAGGTTGAATTGTTGAGTCCGGGGATATAAAAATTGTAATGCCTTACTGTATTGATTACAAATGAGAGAACTCTAGAATTGACATTATAGTTTCTAAAAGACAGAAAGGTTCTCTTGGGTGCGATTCTAGAACCTCCAGTGCCCCTCAGAACCAAGCTGATAGGTAAATGAGTGACACCTAGTATGAGGGAAGGAGAGCCAGATATTAGTGTACATGGAATCACGTGTCTGGAGGTGACTGAAGCTGGCTGGAGCAAGCAGGGCTCACCTCGTACTGCTGCTTTAGCTAATTTCTGTAATATAAGAATGCAGATTAGTATGGCTAGCTCTTCTAAATTCAGATTTCATTTCTGGTCTTTGAGCTCTTAAGTATTGGGTCAAACTTCACACACTCTGTAGATCAAAAAAGATTCATCCGTGGGCTTCCAGGTGGGGATCCAGTTCTACAAAAGCCAGGCTCTTTTTCAGATGGTAAATGTATGATAGAATTATACATGTGCTTTAGCAGCATGTGTGACAGAATCGAGGGAACCCTGATTAGAACCTAACATTTGAGTTTTAGCAGTGATTTATTAAGTACTTCTGTAACAAAAGCTAAATTTCTGAAATGGTTATATATTTGAAAAAGAAAAAACAGACTGAAACCATTCAAGTATGTTCTTATGAGTTGTACCCAAGTTCTGCTTTTCTGTGAGTACAGGGATCCTGATGAGATTGTATAGGGCATCACTACCAAGTGTGTTGCACAACTTAAATGATTAAAATGGAGCCGATTCATTTCATATATTTAAGTTCAGATATATACCAAATTTCCTATAAGTAGAGTAATCCATGTATTAATGTCAAAAATATGGATTTTTATTTTCTTTCCTTTTGTTTCTCCTCAGCCTTATACACAGCATTGCTACCAGAGTGATAAAACTTGCTCATGCAAAGTCCAGTGTGGCCTTGGCTCCAGCCCTAGTGGAAACTTACAGTCGTTTGTTGGTTTATATGGAAATAGAGTCTTTGGGCATCAAAGGATTTATCAGTAAGCCAGGACTTTCTTGTGTTTATAAACATTAATGCATTCATTCAACAGGTAGTCAACTGGGGATACAGCAGTGTACAGAAGTCACTGCTGTCATAAAGATTACCTGCTAATAAGAGAGACAAAAAAGTAAATAAATGAAATTGGAATGTCGGGTAATAAGTCTTATAGAGAAAAATGAAGTAAAGAAGAGGGATAGGAAGTGTAAGAATCAGGGGAATGAGCTGCATTTTTAAATAAAGTTATGGTAAGAAAAAGGTATTATGCTTGGGCTACAGTCAACAGAACAGACATGGTCACTGTCCTCATGCAAGAATCATAGTCTCATTTGCCTTTTTTACTGGTTTGCTCCTGGGGCAGCAATGAGTACTCTCTGGCAATATGGAAGAAGTTTTCCTGCATTGCAGCAGATAGCTTATACTGTCTGTTAATTATTAGGCAGTTCTAAATAATAAGTACTTTCTAATATAGAAGTGTTTTTCTGATTCATGGTAATTCTAACATTTTACCAATACAGTATAATTTTAATTTTAACTATAGTTACTCTTCTTATCAGATAATTGAGAGTTGAATAAAACTTTCTTGGGAGGAAGGAGGGAATAAGAGCAGATGTGATACAAGTTTTGTGTTAAAAAGTGATCCTCATGCTTCAAATGATTAAGAATATTAACTTTATAAAAATAATTTAAAAGATATCAAGTGAGGAAGGTTAGATTTTTTTTTTTCATATCTTGTGTCTTATTTTGTTTTTCCAGATGAACTTGAGTATCAGTTGTCAAATTCCAGGGTGAAAAAATAAAGCAAACTTGATATTATAATTATGATCTGGATTATTACAATTAAAGTAGAAGTTATGAAGAAATTTTGAAAACTGTATCTGTGTATGTCTGTGTGTTTATGTGTGTTCACAATCAAATCTTCACATAGATTTTACGCAGTATGATTTCTCTTCAGATATCTTTTAATACACAACTTTTAGTAATTGGTGTCTTAAACCAACTTGTTCCTCAAGGTCAGCTTTTACCAACTGTTTTTAAGTCTCATGCCTGGGGGATCTTACACACACTTCTTGAGATGTTCAGCTACCGGATGCACCACATTCAGCCTCATTACAGAGTTCAGCTCTTGAGTCATCTTCATACTTTGGCAGCAGTTGCACAAACAAACCAGAACCAGCTCCATCTCTGGTGAGCTCATTGGAAAATGTCTTTCATTAAGATTTGTTTGAAACTTTGTTGAAGACAGGGAACATAATCCTTTACCTTTTAATACTTTTTTATTCATTTGTCATAGAACTCCTGCTTCTGGAGTATTTCATTTCCAGTATAGAATGAATAGAGTCTAGCTTTTTAAACATAAATTTACTAAGATAGTGGAGTCCTTGCCTTGGAATCTTTGGACAGAGAATAAGTACATCCAAGGCTTTTGACATTATGTTCTAACTGAACTATTTAGAATACTGGATTTAAATATACTTCAGATTATGGTTAAAATATCATGTTATTTTGATTTTGCTCTAGATGAAAATATATTCCCATAAAAATAATGTAATGTTTGAAATGCTATATATTCAAGTGAATTTTTTTAGTCCTACAGGCTGCAAGCTATCTTTTTCAAATGTGCAAAATTGTCAGGCAGTTTACACCATAAAATTTGGCACCTCGGGTTTTTAAAACAAATTAAGCAAAGCTCATCTCACACAAAAGAGGAATTTTTTATTTCTAAACAAAGAAGGGAAATTTATAGTTTGCGTGTTTTTCCATTATAATTAACCTAGAATTAGATTTAATTCTATATAATTATGAAATTTATATGCGAGTTAACTTTTTCATGTTTCTTTTTGTTTCCTCACCTTTCAGTGTTGAGAGCACTGCACTCAGACTTATAACAGCGTTAGGTAGCTCAGAGGTACAACCACAGTTTACACGCTTCCTTAGCGATCCCAAAACGGTGCTGTCTGCAGAATCTGAAGAACTGAACCGAGCCTTGATATTGACTTTAGCTAGAGCAACTCACGTAACAGGTACAGTGACTGCCCACCACCAACAACTGATTATTAAGGGGATAACATTCTAAAAAGATACTTTTCATTTGTTCAAGAAAAAACAATTATTTTGTTATCTTCATCATTTCAGTCATTAATGTAGGTTCTTCTGTGTACTGTCATTTTAACTAGGTTGAGCATCAGTTTTTAGCCATCTTACATCATTTTTCAGTAGTGGTTCTTGAGTTTTTTGGTCTCAGGACCACTTTACACTCTTAAAAAAATAATTGAAATTCCTAAGATTTTCTGTTATATGGGTTATATCTATTGATATTTACTTTATTAGATATTAAAATAGCAGTTTTTTAAAATATTTGATTCATTTAAAAATAACAGACTTATTAGATGTTGACATGAATGACATATATTTATGAAAAATACTCTCTATTCTCTAAAACAAAACTTTAGTCAGAAGAGGTGCCGTCATTTAATTTTTTACATCTCTTTAATGTCTGATGTAAAGGAAATTGCCTGGTGTCTCATATTTGCTCCTACATTTCATCTATTGCAATATGTTGTTTTAGTAGAAGTAAAGAATGAGGTTGGAAAGAAGAGTATTTTAATAGCTTTTTCAGCTAGTTGTGAGTATTCTTCAATGTCACAGGAAAGTGAACAAGGATCTTAAACGTTAGTTGCAATGTGGAATGCAAAAGCCTATCAGTGAACATTTTGGACTTTGTTACATTATAATCCATGGATCTGTTTTGTACATTTAATAGATTTTTTAATCCATGTTTATTTTGTAACTTTATGAATTGGTTTTTTGGAAAACATTGGTTCACTTAGTTACCTAGATTTGTGAATCTTGGTGCATTTCATTATACAGTATCTTAAAATTACATTTATTGCTATCACTACAAATTTCATTAGCAGTCTTCAAGTTTTGGAATGCTATCAGGCTCATGGTAGTGAATACAAGATTTCCAAACTTGTGATTTTCACTTCAAGGGTCAAATATTATCATTGATAAAAGATGCAGCCATTTATTTTTCTTAAAATGACAGTCTTCTTTTGTTAATTTTCAAGAAAATGTCTGCTTAATGCCCAAGTCTGAATAACTACAGTTTTCTGTGTGATGTTTTTTCAAGTAAAATTGGAATTCCATGAAAAAAAGAGATAATTTAACCGTATAGTCAATTGACAAGTACTTTTCCTCAAGATACTCTTCTTACTTTGGTGTGTAGCTAGAACGCTTTATGCATACTTCCATTTTATCACACAGCATTAAAAATAAGTATGCTTAAGGGCTGTGATATAATTTTTTTTTACTACTTTATTAAGAGTATCAAGTGAAATTGGCACTTTGTTTTTTTTCACTGCGAGTGTATAGTGGTAAAGATTACATTGGCTATTAGTATAGTTTGGTGCCACGGATTTGTTCTGAGGGCCAGCAGTTTTACTCATCATTGCCTTTGCACAATCAGTGCACATATCAGCACAGTAAAAAGGCCAATGATATCTTAATATTATTATTTTAATAGCTTTGACTTCATTAAATCCTTGAAAGGATATTGGGGACCACACTTCGAGAACTACTATTAAAGAAATAGTTATTGAATTTAGCAGCCTCAAATACATTTGTATAAACTATCTTATTTTACATAAATCTTTTTGGTTTGGGGAGTTATACTTGTAGTCTATAGCCATTTGAACCAACCACCAGAAAAGATACCTACTTCCTTAATTCTATCCACAGGGCTCAAAAGAATGTTAATACCTTATTGCCAGAGTGAACTAAATGAGTAATCGTGATGGGCCTGTACAACTGCTATATCATTGGTGCTCTGTAACTTAAAAAAAAGAGAGACTCCAGATGTCTTTTGTCTTTTCACTAACTGTATTTATATTTACCAGTGTGGTTTTTCATACATTCAAATTTAGGTCCTAAGCTGAATATTACTATTTAATCAGTAAATGCACTGCAGTGAAATTCTCTGATTATACATGATGGTTTCTGACTTTCTTTATGATCTTTTTATGAATTGTGAATATGATCATTTGTATCTGGATTACATCTTTTTGTTATGTTTAGATTTTTTTACAGGCTCTGATTCAATTCAGGGAACTTGGTGTAAAGACATACTTCAGACCATCATGAGTTTTACTCCTCATAATTGGGCTTCACACACTCTTAGCTGTTTTCCAGGCCCACTACAGGTAATTTAGTCTTCAGTTACATATTGAATATATATGAAATCATTCTTCCCATTTATAGTGTTATTCTAGAGAGTTAATTTTGGTGACAGCCATAGAAAATTAGTTTTATTTAAAAAAATATGTCATTGTCATTCCAAAATCTTGAGATTTTCTTTGTCCTATTCTAAGACTGGATATTTTAATTATTATGATTTCATCTTATTAGTTAACACTTTCAAAATCTGAGAATTAGTACATTACTTGAGAAATTCTTTCTCTCATAGAACTGAAATGGGAGAAATACAATTTATTGGAGCTTCACAAAAGGCACATGTGCTACTCTCGAGTGGATTAAAAAATCACACAGAAAAAACCTATAAGCTCAGTCTTTACAATCTGGAGAAAGATAAACCTCAGATGTCTTCTACTTTCAGAGACAATTTTAGACATAATAAACATCTGTTTTCTCTAACTTCTTTTAGGGCTAGAGCATTAGTTCTCAAACTTATCAGAATCTCCTGGAGGATTTATCTAGATAAGGATGGCTGGGCCCCAACTGCAGAGCTGTTGATTCAATAGGTCTGGGATGGGGCCCAAGAATTTGCATTTCTTTCAGGTTCCAGATGATGCTGATATTGCTGGTTTGGGGACCATATTCTTAGAACCATTGGGCTAATACAATAAATTTTCCTTTTATATTTCCTTATAAAATATATAACCAAAGGGCACGTAATTTTTTTTTTTTTTTTAATCAGAGGTGAGCAGAAGTATCATGATTGAAGAAACTGAATTCAGGCTTGCTTGGAATTTCTGCTTAGGACATATAGGAAAGGAATCTTAGTGATAATCTAGTCAAACCTGCATATTTCCCCACTATAGATAAAATTCGAGCCTTGATTACTGTTTCGTTTGAGGTCACCAAGAGTTTATTAATGTCACAGTCAAGCCTAGAACTGGTTTCTTGACTCTATAGCCAATGCTCTTTTTCCTACAACCATTTAAATAAACTTCTGGTCTTCCTTTTAGGCATTCTTCCAACAAAATAATGTACCTCAGGAAAGTCGTTTTAATCTGAAAAAAAATGTGGAGGAGGAGTATCGGAAGTGGAAGTCAATGACCAATGAAAATGACATAATTACCCACTTTTCTATGCAAGGCTCTCCTCCTCTCTTCCTTTGTCTTCTCTGGAAAATGCTCTTGGACACAGATCATATTAATCAGATTGGCTATAGGTAAGCCAAAAACCTAGATCTGCATTCCATTTGTCCAACCGTTATTACCATACATTAGTGTATTTTTCACTCTCTGCTTTCCAGAGTTTTAGAAAGAATTGGAGCCAGGGCCTTAGTAGCCCATGTGAGAACATTTGCAGATTTCTTGGTATATGAGTTCTCTACATCAGCTGGAGGTCAGCAACTCAACAAATGCATTGAAATTCTTAATGATATGGTATGGAAGTACAACATCGTTACACTGGACAGATTAATTCTCTGCCTGGTAAGAATATGCTTACTTAAGAATAAGTTTCAAAGCTTTTCTTTCCCTTTTGGGTCAGGGTGTGTGACTGATGGATTTTGTGCTGATATACTCTATTTTGCTTCTAAAGATGATAAATTTATACTATATCAAGCATTGCTATCACTTCCCTAAAGAACTAGAGATTTCCCAATTTTTTTATTCATTCATTTAATGACTATATATTGAATGTCTACTACGTTCCATGCATGGAAAGTATAGAGTAAGACAGACATGGTCCTAGACTTGTGATGCTCTAAAAGTACAAGCAGTTTGACACTGAGTTGATTCTCAAAATCTCCCACTAGAGGCAGGAAGTTGTAAAAAGTCACTGCATTCTTTTACAGTGCTAATAACCGTTTCTGTACAATTTAGTAGCCACAGTCATAACCGAATGTTTCTTATAACTACCCGGTATTCCCCAAATGGTTTTTTCTCCTGACTTTAATATCTATTTCAGTAAAATTTAAAAAAAAAAACACTGAACCAGGCCAGATAATGCTATGGTGATGATATTTGAGGTGGCTTAGTTGGTTAACATTAACCTCTTAGCTGTGGAGCATAGATATAAATATAAAGATAGTTGTAATCTACTAGGGGAAAAAATGTAAATCTATAGATCAATAAAAGAAAAGGATAAAATAGAGATATAGTAAGATTTTACTGTATTCAGATTTAGACTGTCAAGTGGCAGAGCCATGCTTTTGCACAGATTGGGCATTTTCATATAATTTTTCCGTTGTTCTCCAAAGGCCATGCGTAGTCATGAAGGAAATGAAGCCCAGGTTTGTTATTTCATAATTCAGTTGCTGTTACTCAAACCAAATGATTTTAGAAACCGAGTAAGTGACTTTGTGAAGGAAAATTCCCCAGAGCACTGGCTACAGAACGACTGGCACACCAAGCACATGAATTATCACAAGGTACTAATTCAAATTAGTGCTTTAGTTAATCCTTTTTAGCCATACTCCAGTGTTTGGCTAATAGGTTTGGCTGTTTTCTCTTTGTTTCTATTGTCTTCTCTATGGTCTGTATGGAAGTAAGTTAGTTCTTTAAACTTCTTCAAGGTTCTAGAATATCTCTGAAGTTAAGAATAAAGTAAAACTGCAGTGTTAGTAGACATGGGTACTTACAATATAAAATGAAAAGAGTTATTACAGATCCTTCTATACATGAATCTCTTTCGGTGTATCTTTGGGATAAGATATTTTTGTTAAGTAAAAGACTCTAGATTTCACTGCGTTGTAAGAGCAAACATGGTTTCGTATTCCTTTAAAAATGGCAAGTTTATTTAGCTTTTTTAAAAAGAGAATAACAATTTTTTAAAAGATGCTCTAAACATTCACAATTTCCTCATTTCCACAGAAATATCCAGAGAAGCTGTATTTTGAGGGCCTGGCAGAGCAGGTTGATCCTCCTGTGCAGATCCAGTCACCCTATCTGCCCATCTATTTTGGAAATGTGTGTCTTCGATTCCTTCCAGTATTTGATATAGTAATCCACAGATTTTTAGAGTTGCTTCCAGTATCCAAATCACTGGAGACTCTACTAGATCACCTAGGAGGCTTATATAAATTTCATGGTGAGTTTTTTCAAATTTTAATTCCATCTAATAGCTCTATAAGCAAAAGTAGGCTGGGCATGACTATATGGGTAATAGAGGTTCTAAAGGTTTTATTTTAATTTTTTTTAATAAAAATGTTTTGAGGGTAAACGCTATGCAATGATACCATGAAGTATAAAATAGACGACATAAAAATATGAATAATCATAGCAAATGTATTAAGTAGCAAAAAAAAAAAAAAAACAGTGATTGACAAGAGATGCCTCGTTTTACACAGTGTGTGATTAATCGCCAGATAAGTATAGGAGGAGAAAAGTATGCATTCACAACAGACTGATGTTACTGTGAACTAATTGGGTCTTGGCCGGCTTCTTGGATGGATAGTATTTGAACTGTGATGTATGTGGTTTGTATAAACAGAAAGGAGAAGAGAACATATTAGGCAGAAGGAATCCTTTGGGAAAATTATGAAGATATTAAAAACAAGATAGTTTGAAAATAATTGCCTTGTTGGGCTAATTGAACATTCTTATATTGTACCTGACAGTAGATCACCTTCAGTGCCATACTGAGAAGTTTTAATTTTATAACCTGCAGATAATCGAGTCAACCAGAAGTTATTGAGTAAGGTCATGGCATGGAAAGCGTAAATGGAAAGCATTTATTTTATATAAATCCAGTTGTAGTTGGCAGCATGCCTTGGAAGGAGGAAGCCATTTCAGTGACTTACGTCAAAAGGTTCAGGTTGTATGATTAGTATCTAAACAAGTATCATGATATTGGAAATGAGAAAGAGGAGACAGATAGTCAAGGAAGAAGGAATAGGACTTGGTTGACTGGTTTTGGGGAGAATATCAAAAGAAAGAAATCAAAGTCAACTCTATAAAGTTTTAAGCCTGGTACTGGTGAATGGTAGAGTCAGTGACAGAAGCGTGGAAGTATGAGAGCAGTCACTTTAGGGACAAAGTATATATATCTCAGGGGCAGTTTTTCTTAGTCCTTGATCTAAGATGTCGTCCTCCCATGAAGAAGTCTGAATTGTGTTTTAGCACTTCAGATTAGCTATTATGTTCAAGTGAGCATTCCTTTAAAAACATTTTTTGTTTGGATTAGGTGATGAGTGCACATGGTACAGAAGAGTGTGCAGTGAACAGTAGTTGGTCTTATCCCTGTCCTCCAGCTAGCCAGTTTCTTTCTCTGGGGCAACCACTGTTACCAGCTTCTTGTGTATCCTTCCTTAGATATTCTGGGTGTTTTTTTCCCACTAATATATACACATCGTTCTGCACCTTGTTTTTTCTACCTTTATAATGTATTAGGGTTGATTATTTTGTATCAGTACATAAAAATCTGTCTCATACATGTGATAATTTACTTAACCAGTCTCCTGTTTTTGACCATTTAGGCTGTTCTAATCTTTTGCTAGTATAAACAGGGCTACAGTGATATTCTCTGCATATGTGTTATTTTTCAGGATAAATTTCCACAATATTGCTACCTCAGAGTATAATGAATATCCTTAAATACAAGATGTTAAATTATTAGAAGCCTTCTACCTTGTCCTAAAATTAAAATTTTTATTGTCTGCAATTGCCCAGCATGTGAAGTAGTTTCATAATCCTCTGAGTTGGTTTTTGGTCATCAATGAAAACAAGATTCGTTTTTCACAGTTGTCAGTAACCAGATGAACATTAGGTGACCTATTTTCTTCTTGGCAGATCGTCCAGTGACTTATTTGTATAATACTCTGCACTATTATGAAATGCACCTGAGAGAACGCGCGTATCTCAAACGAAAACTTGTCCATGCAATCATTGGCTCGCTCAAGGATAATCGACCACAGGGCTGGTGTCTAAGTGACACTTACCTGAAGTGCGCTATGAATGCTCGAGAGGACAATCCTTGGGTCCCAGATGACTCCTACTATTGCAGACTGATTGGCAGACTGGTCGATAATATCCTTTTTATTGTGATTTTCCAGATTCTTCAGAAATAACTGTATGTCGATTTCTGAGAACGTAGACTATATTGTCTTTTCAAGGTAATATTTTTACATATTCCAAAACTTCAGGTTTTTTAAAGATCATTTTTAATTTTACTTCTGTAAAGATTTTGAAATTTTAAAATAACAGTATCATGCCACATAGGCAGAAATTTACTCCATTAAAATTTCTATTTAAAAATAGACCTTATAAGATTTGTTTCAAAGAAAACAATACTATTTCTAAATAAATGTACTATGTATTATAGTACATGCATCTCTTTGCTACTAGAAAACAGAATTTTGTTGCTTTAAATAAATCTTTGAATGTTTTTAAAAATATTAATAGGTAATAAAACTTTCTCCATTTTAGTGAAAAAGCTGCCATATTGGTATTTTTATTTCTTTATTTTGATTTCATGTGTTATCAGCACACTGTACTTAATTTGTCTATACACCATGCCACTATTTACTAAGTAGAGCAATTTTACATTAATAGGCATGATTTATTTTCCTACACAAAGGAATTTGTTTCCTGAAGTAAAATAATTACTTATAAAGTAATTTTCCTATTAATTTCCCTATAACTATTAAAAGAAATAGGTAGATAAAGCCTAGGAATACTTTGGTTGCTATAGGTATCATATCTATAGCTATCATATCAGTTATAAGAGCCCACCTATATAAGACCAACTATTTATACCTTATGGTTAGTCACATGGTTGCTATCAATACATTTCAGCCACGTCAAACTTATTCGTATTTGTTTTGAATTATTTGCCTCTTAATCTCTCTGGTAAATCACTTCTTGAGGATTCATAATCAGATAAATTGATTATCAGATGAAATGTTTACATGTGAAACATTTTGAAAACTATAAAGCATTATACAAATATGAGCATTCACCTCAAAATAATCAAATAGTTATTGCTTTAATCATCTGCACCTATGGCTGGCAAATCTCCGGGTCCATTCCCAAACTGTGACTGGAGATTCAATGAGTTTCCTAACCCAGCTGCCCATGCACTGCATGTTACTTGTGTTGAGCTCATGGCCTTGGCTGTTTCAGGCAAGGAAGTTGGGAATGCTCTTCTCAATGTCGTCTTGAAAAGGTATGTATACTGTTGAGTGCAGTAGGATTCATTGTTTATTTGTAAAGAGAATGATATTTTATTTGGAGCTTTTAGACAGTCTATTGTCCCAAAGCTGATAAACATTAGATAGTAACTGTCTTTTGGCTCCAGATCTTATTCTTGTGATATAGGTGTAATGGAATGAGCCCTGGACAGGGTCAAAAGACCTGAGTTTTTTCCTTTATTAGCTGTTTGGCATTTAATTTAGGAATAATGTTAACTTTTCACTAAAGACAATCTTTTAAGATTCCTTTCCTAGAGGCAAATGTGAAGTAAGGGTTAATGATTAGAGAAGAAAAAATATAAATAAGCAGAAATAATCTTTCAACCCATTTGTTAAAGGAAACAACCCCCCCAAAAAAGCCTTATTTTTGTGTGTGTATGTATATTATATTTTTACTCAATAAAAATCTATTGGTAGTTTTGTTGGAGTAGGTCAGTTGTTAGCCCCCAAATTATATATGTTCTCAAAATAAGGTCCATTTTCAACCGTATAAAATGTTTTTGTAATTTCACATTTTTATTCTTTTTTTCTCACTTATAGTCAGCCTTTAGTGCCAAGAGAGAACATTACAGCATGGATGAATGCAATTGGATTGATCATCACTGCCCTACCAGTGAGTTGAATTGTGGTTTGTATGTAGTAATGGAATGTAGCTGTTCCCTGTCAGCTGAAAGAATATGATGCCCTTGTACAAGGACATCATGCAGTTAATGAAGCATTTCATGTTTTTTAAGTTTTCATGTTATTATTGTTTCAGAAGTCTACAGTGACTTTTTTGTTTGCCTTCTGCATCAAATCTAATTAAATCTACCTGACTTTTGGGTTCCTATATCCATTGGTCCTACCTTAGCCATCCAACCTTCGTTTTTACATTTAATCTGATCTACTTTTGACCACTTAATATGTTATTATCTAGAGCCTTTGCTTGTGCAAATAATGCTTGTTGAGATGTGTTTCAGGTACTTCTGATATGTAAGACGCTAAACCAGAACCCTTCTTTCTTCTGTTAGCTTCTCCAAAGCCTACTCATTCATTGCCAGTTTAGGCCTGCTTTCTCAGTGAACCCTTCTTGATTTCTCTGCTCATGTGAAGTCTTTCTTCTGTGACCTCCACATGTGTCTAATCAGCACCACACAGTTTTCTGTTGTGATATCTTTGAATGTCAATAATATTGTCTAGCCTTATGCTCCCCAGACTTGTTGATTATGCACCACTGTGAATCACTTCTTCCTTATACATCTCCAAAATATATATATTTATTTCTGAGTTATATATATGTACCAGTATTGTCTATATAGTAAGAATTGTTAAAGTAGATATACTGTATAGTAAATATCCGGTACTAAGTGAACAGGACATATGCATGTGTAGAACCCTCTAACTCACAGGCACTTCTCCCCAATATTGACTTCTTATGAAGCAATCCAGTTTTGATTTTAAAATTTCTAGTACGCAAAGACACAAGCTAGATAAGTAAAAAACATTAAAGAATGAGAAAGTGCTATTATTTTAGGCTTGGGAACGTGATATTGGATAGTGGGTGAGATACTGGATAAGTACTCTTTTTCATTGGGCTTTCCTCTGGTTTTAAAGGAGCCATATTGGATTGTTCTTCATGATCAAATTGTGAGTGTGATCAGCAGTCCAAGCTTGACATCTGAAACAGAGTGGGTTGGCTATCCATTCCGCCTCTTTGATTTCACTGCTTGTCATCAGTCCTACTCCGAGATGAGTTGTAGCTATACATTAGCTCTGGCGCATGCTGTGTGGCACCATTCTAGCATTGGGCAACTTTCTCTCATTCCCAAGTAGGTATTATGATTTTGTAAAGAAATTTGACTTTTTAATTTCGTTTTTGTTTTGTTTTTTTAATTTCATTTACACATGTTATATATCTCATTCAGTAGAACAACTTGCAAAAGAAGAGTTAAGTAGAATTTCTAGATAATCAGAAAGCCTTTTTTATTTCAGAATTGTTTGAAAAATTAATTTGTGCAAGTAATAATCTGGTATCTACTTTTCCATTACATTTTAAGGAGGCTTAGTCAACTGTATGCTTTTTCCAGAATATAGTTCAAAAGTTGCCTTTTGAAGTAACTGATATTAACCTCTTTTCTGATTATTTATCTTGACTATAAAATCGGCATTAATTAGATTCAGATTTCTTGAGAATGGCATTTACATTAGATGGGTTATTTTATTTCAAATAATTCACTTCTCATTCAGTAATTTTACTTTTAAAAGGACTTTTAAATCTGAATTTCAGTAATCAAATGAAAATAGCAACTAGTGAGAGACGTGAGATTAATTAGAAATGTTACCAAAATTAAAAGGAATTTAAAAAAAATTATCACAAGTTTTGCAAATACTTGGGTAGGCTATGTTAGCAAAATTCAAACAATTCAACTGACTTCAAGTCACAGAAATTTTTATCTTCAAATTTTAGGTTTCTTACTGAAGTACTTCTTCCTATAGTGAAAACTGAATTCCAGTTGCTGTATGTATATCATCTTGTGGGACCATTTTTACAAAGATTTCAACAAGAGAGAACTCGGTGTATGATAGAGGTAAAAATATAATCTGGGTTTTCTGTGATAAAATTAAATTCTAAAGATCTATTTAGTTTTTTTTTCCCCCAGTATTTTTCAAATTGTGTATGATAACCATTGGTAGTGAAATCAATTTAGCAGGACCTGAGAGAGATTTTAGAGGACTCAGTGTGCCCGTGAATTTATAATGAATTTGATATGGCATGTGTTGAATTAGAGATGCAGGGGGAAATACCCATCATCAAGGTTGAAAAGAAGGTAAAGGATAGAGAAATGCATTTGAGAACCTCTACTATAGTACAGATGAATTAATTAAAATCATGGGAATAGATGAAGTTAATCACCTATAACAAGAGCACAGAGAAAATGAGCCAAGAATAGAATCGTAAAGAATGAGCCACCAAAAAGAACTAAGAAGGTACAGTCTAAAGTATCGCTGAGATTGCAGTTTTCCCAGAAATTGAGAGATGGTTTCATGAAAAGAGATCGTCTATCTCTTAATTTTAAAAGAAATTACTAAGTTATAGGTAGAAATTACTAAGTTATAGGTAGAAATTGCATTTAAACCCTGTTGGGGACATTTTGTAGCACCATTGATTCCATTACAAATGCAGGACATGTGTCTCCCAAGTGCATAGATAATGTACGATCAGCAACACTTCTTCAATAAATATGTTATCCTTCTGTGCCAGTCTTGGAATGGAGTCCAGCTGCATCGTGCCCAATTATTGAACCATTTTGACCATTTACATAATTTTATGTTATTTGTTTAATAGATCGGTGTGGCATTTTACGACATGTTGCTGAATGTAGACCAGTGCAGTGCCCACTTAAATTACATGGATCCCATCTGTGACTTCCTGTATCATATGAAGTATATGTTTACTGGGGATAGTGTAAAAGAGCAAGTAAGTTAACCTTAATTATTTTTTAATAATGTTTAGTTTAGAAAACTTGAACATATGGTGATAGATTTTTTTGGGTGAGTGAGTGTTAATTTTTTTTTCTTTTAAGGGGAAATGATCGATATCAGACCTTTTGAGGCTACATGAGCATATTATTTTGGATATAGTATTAAAAGTAAATACTTATGTTATAATTTCTCACACTTTTCTCCCTTGATATTTGCAACAAGACATCTGAAAAAGATCTAGGGGAGTTGATTAACACTAATCTCGTTAGGAAGAAACAGTCTGGTATGGCTACTAAAAAGACCAGACAGGTGTATTATGAGTGAAGGAGGTCCCACAGTAAGGGTAGATCTGATATTATTTAGTTTGAATTCCAAGTATAAATCAAGACCAAAAAATATTAGCTTTATAGATAGATGTTACAGTCATACATTATTCAAAGAACTTCAAAATATAATTGTGCTCCATGCTTCGTGTTTCTGTGAAGATGGCATTTTAAAAAGATGATCACTTGTTGCATGTGTAATATTTCCAGTGTAAACTGTATGAGCTTTGGGCAGTGGGATGACTGGCTAGCTAGGTAAATGGGTATATTTTTATAAGTACATGCATAGATAGATAGATAGATAGATAGATAGATAGATATAGATAATGCACATGCACACACACATATATAAATGTGTGTGAGAGAACACATGTTTTTCCTCATATGAGAGAGAAATAATTGTATCTGCTTTTGTTAAAACACAAAACATAGAGAAACTTCTCATCTACCCTACTCCCTAGTTTATTGTCTCAGGATAAGTGTAAATCACTTCTTTTAAAAGCGGGAAATTAAAGTTCTCTAGTTAAAATATTTTTAATGTGTTTTTTATTTCTTAGGTAGAGAAGATTATCTGTAATTTAAAACCAGCTTTAAAACTTCGTCTTCGATTCATCACACACATTAGCAAGATGGAACCCTCTACAGTGCCTGCACAAGCCATTAATAGTGGGTCTCCAGCACCTCAGTCTAATCAGGTGCCAGTGTCTTTACCAGTAACTCAGTGAAGTCAGGGTGTACTGTGGTGAAAATGGAAACACATTTGTTTTTGAAAGTGGACTCAAATCTATTAAATCTGAACATGATTATACTACAAAGTGAAGTAGTAGAAGCAATGAAGTTCAGATTGTTTTATTTTGATTCAAATGGTGAATCTGTTGAGACCTCATAACTCTCATCTCCCTATCTATACTTGTCTCTAAGAGATCAAGTGAGCTACATGTTGTTCATATCCGTAAGAATTTATTAGAGCTGCCTTGGAACATGGAGATATCTGTGATCAAATGATTTATTAGATATTCTCAGTCTTTTTTATTCTAGCCATTGGTTTCGTTTTTATTTTTTATTATTAATGACTTAGTCCGTCTTGAAATACATTGTTTTAAAGGCACCACACATGTAGAGTGGTTGCTACAAATCCTTTTATACATAAATCTCTTTTGTTGTCTCTTTGGGATAAGAGATTTTTGTCAAGTAAAGAACCGTAGATTTCATTGCATTGCAGAAGCAAACACAGTTTTATATTTTTAAATGGCTTAAAATTTTTATCGTAGATTTCCAAGTAAATGAGCTAATGTTTCTATTGAGATAGATTAGCACGTTTTTTCTCTTTGCTTGGGACTTGAACTTAGTGTGTAAAATGAGTTGGAATCATGTAAGTAAATGCCATAGCTGGAAATGCATAAACTTAACAAAATACTTAAATGGTGATTCTCTAATCTGTTTTTAAAAATAAATTGTTTTCCAGGTTCCAACTCACCTAGCAGCTGATCTGATTCTTTGAATTTTTATAATCTTACAATGTTTAAGTATTTATTTTTTAAATACTGTGTACATTTTGGTTCTTTAAGGTTTATTAGATTTTGAGACACATAATGTTAATTTTGGGGGGAAATGGCATTAAGATTGTAAAAGACTTGTAAAATAATTAGTAAAATCTGTTGAATGAATAAACTATCTAGTTGGTTACTCAGTTTGAATGAGCGTCTGCTGTGTGCCAGGCAGTGTGCTGGCTGGGTTACAACAGAGAACTGGGCTGCTTCTATGGGTTGTAGAGTATAGTCGACGACTAACATTGACCTAGGAATTAAGACTTACTAATTTTTCTTTAATTAGTGAAGTTTAACCAACTATACTTCAAATTTTTATTTCTAAATACATTCTTCCTAGACCTTTATCTTCTTCATGGTTCATATTATCATAATCACTAAATCTTTATTTGCCATGCAAGTCCAGCTTATGGTTTATATAATGGTATAGTAATTATTCTAGGCTAATAATATTGTTTAAATTCTCCAGAAATTTTATGCTAGAAATGAATTCACATATTACTCTTAACATAGTCTTAATATTGTCTTGCCACCTCAAAAAATATATTGCTTTGAGATCCTAGAATGGGAATAATTATGATACTAGTATATTATACAAATAGAATAAAAGAAATGATAATCAGTATCACTTTCTCAAGGACATACAATCCAATTAATTTATTAAAAATTCTGTTTTTCTCTCTAGCTTAAAAAATAATAGGAATATGGTTTTTCCCAAATAGGCTCTTAAAAGAATTATTATTAATCAGAGACATTAATAGAAGACAGAAGCTTTGAGTATAGAATGTACTGGGAGGGATGCCTTTATTACCTTTATTATACCCTGAAAGTTTTGGGTGTTTTTTTTTGTTTTTTGTTTTTGTTTTTGTTTTTTGAAAATTAATAGTAACTTTAAGTGACTCTGTCCAAGAGGACTTTCTGCAGTGATGGAAATATTCTGTGTCTGTGCCATTCAATACAGAAGTTAGTAGCTACATGTGTATATTGAGCACTTGAAATGTGAAACTGAATTTTAAATTTTTCTAAGCTTTAATTAATTTAGAGAACCACATGTGGTTGCTGTATTGGACAAAATACTTAAAGCAAGATCCAGCATAATTGCTCTTATCTAAAAGTAATTCAGTAAAATATTTATCTTACAAAGTCTGTAGTGTCAACAGTTAGGTTTAAAGTTCTGGGCTGCATGTGAAAAATCACATAGTAGAGGCTCTGACATATATGACTGTTACAGTAACAACAGTATGAATCATGGAACCAACTTCATTACAGAGTTCACTCGTGTTCTCTATAAGTTGAGGAGGAGAACTTGCTCCCTGGTCTTGATTATAGTTTACTTGTTTATTTTTTCTACTCTCCTTACTATATTCCAGGGCCAACATGAGTTTTTTAGGATGTTTAAAGATTTCAGCTAAGGAGTCATATGTAATTGCAATGAGTGAAGGGTAGGGTATTTGGAAATCACAGATAATTTATGTAACATCCCTATCTGAATTAGCAGATTTTAGAAACAGCGCAGTTTGATTTCTTCTGCCTCTGAAAAGGTAGTCATGCTTCAAATACAAACAATATCATGTTTGATGTTTAGAAAAAGTAAAATGTGGTCATCTAACATTAATGAGCTTGGAGATTGCCCACGCTTTGCGATTACTCATTTTACAGATGAAGAAACCAGAGCCAGAGCATTTAGTTTCACCAAGGTCTTACAGTGTTTGAGGGATGATGATTTCACTGGCTTTTAAAATTCTTTTAATAGTTTTAAGCAGGATGTATGTGTGTGCGTGTGTGTGTGTGTGTGTGTGTGTGTTTTGCATATATTTAGAAACATGTAGACATGATAGAATATTATTATAAAGAGTTTATTATAAAAATCACATCTTTTGAACAACATGGAAGTATGGTCCCTTTTCAAGTGGGGTAGTTTTATCTCTTGATATCAGGAATACCACTCTATGTGTGGGAGTTTATATAATTTTTACTGCCAGCAAATTTTTATTTGGGAATTAATGTATACGTCTCTCTCTAAGGATAAGTCTTCCACCAAAGTGGGAAATATAAGCCTTTTAATTTTACAAAAAATTTAAATTTCCAAATCTTGAGTTTCACACCAAAAGGGAATTGATACAGTTTATGTTAATTGCACTAATATTTACTAAGGCAAAACATTTTTCTGAAACACTAAATCTTTAAGAGGATAACTGTCTAAGTTTAAGTAAATTATTAAATTTGCTAATTATATCATTAGCTGTGAAATTTTTATGTAATGTTTCCACATTTACTTAGGTGGGTTAAGGTAGTCCATAGGCTTGTGATTACCCTCTCTAGCAGCTCCAAAACAAGCCAGGGTTATCGCTACTGCAGTGTTGACTGTTCGAGTTACTTCTTCTGCTGTCTTCCCCAGAGATGGGTTCACTTCCATTATATCTAATCCTGACAGTAGCCCTACAACAACAAATGTCAATAACAAAATTTGTTAAATAGTTCACATTTTAAATTCACTATTTTTGAAATATTATCCAGGAGTGTAAAGAGATGGTGACCAATTGAAACCACTTTAGTTATTGCATCATGTGGTAGTCATTCTGGAAGTGTCAGTTGGGGCTTGATTTTTATATTGGGGTATAAATATATATTGGCCATGTGTATGCTTATTTCTTTAGTCACTCAGATTTATACCTACCTGTTTTGTAAATTTCTTCTGTAATGTAGAGACCTTCTCTGTAAGACAGACCTCCGAGGACTGGTGTGCCAGTAGCTGGTGTGAAAGATGGGTCCAGTCCATCAACATCGAAGCTCAAATGAATTGGCCTTTTCTTTCTTTTAAGAGGTGAGAAAGGAATTTAGTTTAAAGTTGTGATTTAATATTTAGTAAATATAGTTTTTACCATTTTATAAAAAGTAACAACCTACTGAAGTTTCATGATTTTACGTAAAGGCTTTATTAATAACTTACATTGATTAGTGTCAATAGCAACTTCTTTTAATAATATTTATGTTGGACACACATACACGTATCATACCTTCCTAGTAGATAGCTGAGTGCTTCTTCCATCACCTTGCCAATTCCCAGTTTATCCACTTGAGTCATTGAAAAGTATTTAATACCCAGAGTTTTCAAAATGTAGCTATGAAAGTAGAGATATTAAGATAATCTACAATTAATAAGGAGGCTGACTTTATACATTGTTTCCTTTTAAAGAAAAGGTCAGTGTGATAAGGTACATAAAATATTTAAGTTCTGTGAACTGTATGTATATATCAGTATATTTTAATAAGTCAACTAAGATAAAAATCTGAATACATATATATGTATATATGTATGTACATATGTATTTGTGTGTGTGTATGTGTGTGTGTATAATATAAACTATATGTAGATGTAGATATATAGACTTGGTGCTTAAAATAATTTTTTCTTATTGGTTTGGTCAGTGCACCTAGCACTCAAAAGGACAAAAATGAAGATAAATTGCATCAAGGAATAAACTTACTGTTCCCCAGGGTCCACGTCTCTCAGGCCAATGTACACAATATCTTTGGCAGATATGCAGGGAGTCACCCAGGAGAATCCTGGTACATCAGGAATCTAAAATTGTAATGTTTCCATTCGGTTATGGATATGCTTCTCGAGCAAATCTTACACTGAAACTTAAGGACACTTACTGGATTGCATAGTCCTTATATTTAGAACATAAAATGTGGGGAAATCATTAAAAGACAATACAGAATTTAGAAGAGAATGTGGTATCCTTGGTTGCCTTGTGGTATCCTTGGTTGCTTCAGCCTTATCCAGCCTCACCCTGGGCCCAGACCAAATCTGAATCATTTGTCACTGTTTACTGCTCTCTGCACCATTTCCGGCAGTGTTTACTGCTCCGTGCCCTGCTTTCCCAGAACTCTTCTGTAAAGGAATCAGTGTGCTTCCATTATTTCCATTCCTTCTTTACTTCTCTTTCTCAGTACGGACTGAATCCAGAAGATGGTGCAGAGTGACTGAGGGAAATTTTTGACCAAGCCTTTGGTTGATCTTCAAATGTCTTGGAGCCAGACTTGGCTTATACACATTTTGCAAGTGTATAAACCTATCACTTGGTCATCAATTCAGAAAATGTTATTTCTGGGCATTTAACATAAGAGTGTTGAATTCCCAAGTACCATTATAAAGACCAATAAACTATAGTTGTATCAATAAAAATTGTTTTATTGATATAGCATGTCAATAAAAATTATGAACCACAATGTTAAATCTTCATCTAGAATTTTACCTTCTTTGAGAAAAGAGGTTACTAGGGAACAAGGAGGTAGTTCTTTCTCATATGATTTAGATATGTGCTTCTCACAATAAAGAGATTAAATAACAAACCATAGTAATCCACATTTAAAAACTCCGTTTTTGAAAAGGCCTTATGATGCGGAGGGGACACTTGGCAAGAATGAGAGACTGCGTGGCATGTAGCAGAAAGAGGGTGGCATTAGGAGGCTATTTCTGGCTCTTGGCTTGGGCAAGTTGGTTAACCCTTGAACCTCTCTCTGCTAACTTGCTTATAAAGGATTACCCTCTGCCACAAACTATAAAAGGCAGTTTAAGAATCAAAAAGGAAGATATATATAAAGTCAGTTTGCAAACTATCAAGGAAGGTAGAAGTATAGAGCCTCACCACATTTATCCACCAAACCTTTGCTTATTGGCTACGAGAAAACAACTTGATATTTTACCTAGAATAAGATGGCATAAAGGTTCTGCCACCTCCTGAACTTCTGCTAAAGTTTATTATTTTGTAATAGAATACCAAGTAGCCTTTACCTTTCCCTTCAGTTCCTTCAGGAGGAAAGACACAGGTTGTCCATGCAAGTTCCCACTTGTGGTTGTCAGTGGAGTGTTGATATCGGTGTGAGCATCCACCCAAATGACACAGAGATCTGGGTGGACTTTGGCATGGCCAGAGATGCTTCCAATCGCCAAACTATAGAGGAAAAAGTGTGTGTGAACATCAGGTTTGCAATATTATTACATACATCATATTAACTCACTCAATGCTTTGCTTGATTTTTCTTCGTCAAAGTGGCTAATTTTTCTCGTAGGTTTTTAAATTGAAGATGCCAACCAAATAATTATAACCATAGAGAAAGTAGAGCTTACTTACACTTAATACTTACTAACAAGTTATATTCACATCAAAGCATTACTAAAAAATGTGTAAATTTTTTTAGAAACCACCTTCTAACAAAATTGCAAATTATAGTTTCACCAAAAATTAAATTTGCATAAAAACACCAGCCCCGCAAGCAGTTCCTTAGAATGGGACACTATTCCATTTTCAGAGTTAAAGCAGGCTTATTTTCTGCACTCTCATCTCAGTAAATATTTAATTCTCCCAAGTGAATTATGACAGAGTCCTATTTTTCTTAAAATCCAATGCTTTACAATTGGGGAGCATCACTCAGAAGCCGTTACACCCACTCCGGCCAGCCGTATCCCGGTGCTCGCTCACTGTTCAATGCTCAGATCCTCTCTTTGTACTTTCTACTCTCCTGCTGCACACTTAGACACCCGCTCTTAGCCAGGTCCAGAACCCTCAGAGTTCATCTTAAACACTCCAAGCTTTAGAAAGTTTGCCTAAATGGAACAGCTGAGTAATATCCAACACAAAAGTTAGAAGATTAGGATTTTTTATACACAATGCCTGTATTGTCCCACTCACAAATGTTTCAAGTGTCACTCAGAGAATCATGAACCTTTCAGTTCTCAGAATGAGAGAAATCATGCCTGGATGTTCAGGTATTTTTTATTCAGCTTGATGTTTGTTTTCCCTTTAATTTTCTTATCTTTTTCACCACTCTTAAAATTTCCATTAAAAAAATTTTCCACTTAAAATAGAGAGTGAGCCCCAGTTTCATACTTGCAGTTTTGTCACAGTTCAGCTCTAGAGGGAAAAACTGAGGGGGCTGAAGTATTTGACTCTCGCATTAAGAGCCATCGTCATGTTTATACTTCCCGATCTAATCATAATTCCTTTGGTAATGTATTTGGGGACCTTGAGAGTAAACATTAAAAAGGTTCATGCACAAAATTTATCTTTGCCACATTATTTGTAATAGTGAAAATTTGAAAATAACCTTAATATCTGGCAATATGGATATATATAGTGATATAATACCTTAATGAAAAAATATGCAACAGTAAAAGCTTATATATATCATAAAGTAACAAGGAAATTGTACTATAGATTAAGGGCAAATCATAGGCTAACACATAAAATTGTTAAACAAAATCGTACAAGGTAAAAAATGTAGCAGGAAAGAAATAAGCCAGATTTTCAATTCTGGTTGAAATGGTTAGAGAACTACAATTACCACTGTTTTGTTTTTTGTTTTTTTCTTTTATATGTGTGTATTTCGAAAATTGTAATGATTATTACTTTTATAATGGAAAACACTTTTAAATGTTGACCTACATGGGTTGTGCCTATTATCAGTAATCAGGTACAATCAGCTGACTGAGAATTTCCTCAGTGCTTATTTATTTAGAAATGTAAGCCTGTGCCGGCTGTTTTACTGAAATTCATTCATATTTTATATATTTTCTGCTGTAATAAAGATTTCAAATAGTTAAGTCTATGTTTCTAAAATAAAGTAGTAGCCCATGAAAAAATTTTAAGGCAGAAAAATCCGTATAAATTTTCCCCTCCATATTTCTCTCTTCCCATGGTTTTGGTTATACTTCCTCTATGTCATTTGTGTCAGATTCCCATAGAGATCATCACTGCACAAGACCTGTGGTCTCCACCCAGTACCAGGCTGGTCCTTCCATTCCTCTTCACTTCTGCCACCACACCAGCCAGCTGCTCGTTCGCCTTCCCCACAGACCGTGGATTCTTCACGATTTGAAAGGGGCTGTCATTAGGGACATCAGCAAAGGGCAGGTCCCCATAATCTTTTACATCACACTCTGTAATTAAAATTAAATGTTGCAGGTTACTAAATAAAGATCACAAAACAGTCTGTGCAGGACGATATTAAATTTACGAAATAGGTGTTCTAAAGTATAAGGATACAAAAAGTCTATCAGGACTGTATAAGTTGCGAAGGTAGAAACCACGTCTGCTTTGCCTGATATCTCACCCGTGCCGCACACCGGTGCCTGCTGCGCACTGGGATCTCAGTACTTCTTGAATCCATCCAGTTAGGCTGGTAGATACAACAGGGATAACCTGGTTTGGGCTTAATGGGTAGTGGCTGTCTGTCTCTTCTATGTGCTTTCTACTTTTCTACAATAAACATGTTTTGCATTTGTAATAAAGAAGTAGTTTTTAAAAAATAACATTTTATTTATTTGTCTATTTATTTATCTATTTATCTATATCTATCTATTTATTTATCTATCTATCTATCTATCTATCTATCTATCTATCTATCTATCTATCTATCTATCTATTTATGCATGCTATCTATCTATCTATCTATCTATCTATCTATCTATCTATCTATCTATCTATCTATCTATCTATCTATCTATCTATTTATGCATGCCCCGAAGAAAATACACCAATATTTTCTAAATTTCTTGACTCTCTATTAACAATCCTTGGTTTCAACTCAATCTGTCACCTGCTGAAGCAGTTTGGCTCCATGCTCTGTCCTTTGTACCTGCCTCATGGTAGTATTGTCAGAATTAAATAAGAATATGTTGTTACCCTGGTGCCTAATACTTTTAAAATAAGGTAACCCAAAATTCCTAAAGACTTGAGTGCACTTCCTAAAAGGGCCCTGTATTAGGCTTCAAGGTACAGAGCTCCACATAAAACTGATAGGAGCTCAGTTCAGTGTTCTGAACTAACTAGTCATTGTGTATTGTATTTATTCTTGTCTGTGTATCCGTGATTCAGTAAAACCTTCAAGAGATTTAACCTGATATAAAATGTGACCCAACGATACTTGTTAACTGAGAGACTAGTCCAGTGCATTTATTCAGGTCTTCTATTCTCTACTGAGGTCTCTTTTTGTTGTTGTTGTTGTTAGCTTTATGAGGTATAATTCTTATTTACTAAAATGTATTCATTTTAAGTGTACTGGTCAGTGAGTTTTAGAAATATCTACAGTCTTTCAACCATCATAACAAGATTTAGATCATTTCTATTTCCCTGCAAAGTTCCTTCATGCCCCTTGCAATCAAAGTAGTCAACGCATCCCATGGTATGGATGTGCTACTTTTTATTTGTCCATTGTCAGGTTGTTGGGCATTTTGTTGTTTCCACTTTGAGGCTATTATAGGTAATGTTGCTACAAACAAACTTCCAAGTACAAACATGGCTTTGTGTGGACATATGTTTTCACTTCTCTTGGGTAAGTACCTAGGAATAGATTTGCTGGGTAAAAAAGTAAATGTATGTTTATTTTTAAAAAAATTCTGCCAAACTGCTTTTCAAAGTAGCTGTATCATTATGCATTCTCATCAGAAATATCTGAGGATTTCACTTGATCCGTATTCTCACCGACACATCAGGGTTTTGTACAGAAAGATGACATTTACTTTAGCCTATACTTTTAAAGTACATATCATTTTTTTTATTTGCAAGCTCGTATATATTTATGTATATGTGTATGCACACACATATCATTACTGTTTCATTTCCTCTTACGAATAGGGGTCCTCTTGTGGTAGCATACTTCCTGTTCCCCCTTGCCTTTCATTATCAACCCCCCACTCCCCTTCCACACACCCCAGCCCCAGTTCTTGCACACACAGATTCTCTTATTCGATAGCCTGGCTGGAAAGACAAAATCTTGAGTAAATAAACAATATTTATTGAGCATTCTCCACATATGCTGCTTTAAAAAAAAAAAAAAAATAGGAAGACTATAGCCAGTGCCGTAATTCTGTGGTACAAGATGTCATTCCAGACACATCTCATTTTAGCAAGAGCCTGCTCCTTCCTTCAGAGTGGGAAGAAAATAAGGCTGATCATCTTTCAACTGAAATTTTACCTTGTTCTTTAAGTTTCTCGAGCAGGCCAGCCTTTCTCAATACTGTAGGGCCTTCTTCCACTCCACCTCGTGGCTGGACAATTAAAACAATAAAGTAATTCAGACACTAACTTGATCATCAGATGCCCCAATAGGAAACTTTCGTTATTTAATCAGTTGAATAGTAACTATCATTTTTGGAGTTCCTACAAAGCTAGGAGTATAGATTATCTCACTTAATCGTCACAGCAAGGTAGATTGGATTACTCTTATGTCAGTAGGGAACTAGAATAAGAAAAGTTATATAATTTTCCTACAGGCCTGCAGCTAACAGTGGCAGAGCCTTTGAATCTTGTACAATTTCTTGGGATGCCAAAACCTGCATCCCTTCCCATTGTTCTGTTACCAACACAGCGAACAGTTTTTTGTGCAAAAGCACTCTGATAGATGAGGATACAAGAAATCAAAGGAGAGGGTTTCTGTCTTTGAGTAACTTACAAGCTCATAGGGGATTGCATATTTACCCCCAGTTAGAGTACTTGGAGATTTGCGTCAGAGGAGATACAAGATGTCATAACAAAAAAAGGACTCTGCTAACTGCCAGGGACAGAGTTTCAGGTGGAGCAGGTGACATTTCAGCTGAGTGTTGCAACTCGAGTTCAGGAAAATGAATGGGTTGATGGAGAAACTTTGCAAACCAGGGGAACAACTTGGGTAAAAGCATTTTTTTTAAAAAAAATGACATGAGAGAGACCTAAATGCAGATCATCACAGTAGTGCTTGGGGAGAAAGCAGGCAAGGGGGAAAGTCATCACCGGGGAGCCGAAACCACAAAGATCAACCTAGTATTTCAAATTCTGATCTGCTTAATAAGTACAGTTGACGAGAATTCTACCCTTGTGTTTACATCGGGGAAGCTAACATGATCTCTCTGACTCTACTTTCCAGCAAGGTTTTTAGATACAAAATTATTTTGTGTTGTCAGATGAGAAGAGGTGCGAAAAGAAATGTGTGTCTATCCCTAAGACTGGGCGGTGGCACCAAACCAAACAAATATTTCTTCCCAATTCCAATAAGCAGATGGCTGCCAGGAAAATCCTTGATGTCAAATTCCTGTCTCTGCCAGCAAGGGACCCCACATGCTCACCCGACACATTTCACTGCTTTACTTCATTCCCTTTTGCATGACCTGCCCATCCCCATCAAGCAGACATTCTCTCCTCCTTTAAATCCCAGTAGATGCTGCTTGGCTCAAATTTTGCCTTTGTTTTTGTGTTTTTCACTTTTTCTCCATTATCACATTTCGGTCCACGGTTCTTTATATTTGTGGGACTGTATTTTGTAGTGTAGTGCTGGCATTTAGTGGATACTTAAAAACTGTCAATTTATAAAACTCCCTGGCCTTTTTTCCCCTCTCCCTTTTAAACTTTAGAATGAATCTTATAGACCCCTTAGTTGACACTGTATTTGCTTTAACACAGTCATTAAATTTCCCAGAGGGACACTTTTTAGCATTCTTTTTGTTTGAGTCAAACTGCTTCTCATGACTAGTTTTTTCTCATTGCCTAGTTATTCGGCCCACTTTGTAAATCACTTGTTAGCGCTACTGACTTTGAAGCTGGGCCCCAATTCCTAACTGGCCACAAGTGTAAGATCCACTGTGAGTCTAAAGAGGCATCAGTGCAGGTCAGGGACACAGGCTTTGGGATCAAACAATCCTGGCTAGAATCACACAGTCAAGGCTGTGTGACTTTGAGCAGATTACCAAACCTCTTTGAGCCTTAGTTAACTGTAAAATAAACATAATATCTACCTTATTTTTTGCCACCGTCTCGCTCCTACCTCACACTGCCTAACAAGGAGGTGAAACAGGGTCTGGAGTCCTTTCTCAGACTCAATCTTCTAGTCGTCTGCCCTCTAATTCTCTGGTTTGTTTGTTTGCCAAGCTTTTACCTCCCTTAGGTGAGGACAGATGTTATATGTTGGCCATTTTTTTTTTTTCCTCTATGCTATGGCTTACTGTAGGAAAATCTCTCTCTCCCCCCGCCCCCATGTCTCTGTCTCTGTCTCTGTCTCTGTCTCTCTCTCTCTCTCTCTCTCTCCTCTGTCTCTCTCTCTCTGTCTCACTATTGTGAGACAATAAGCTTCATTCTCATAGGGCCATGTTTTAATGAAGAGCTGTAGGGAGGCAAAAAAGAGTTACTGAGAACAGAAAATGCATCAGGCTATATTTCAAAATATTACCCCCAGAAGGCTGTTATTATCGGCATAAGGCCTTCTACTGAGGTGTAGGGGCCAGAGCATATTCATGATGTTTCCTTCTTTCTTTCCTTTTTTTCCTTTCCTTCATTTCTGTTTCCCTCCCTCCTTTTCTTCTTTTATGTCAGTTATTTCAGTTCTATCTTTGTTAGAACCTGTCCTAAGAATAAGTGAGCATATTGTGGATTTCGCAAGTAACCTATCATTAAAAGAAACACTTCTGTGTCAGCAGAAATGTCCCTGGTTCTGGGCGAGACCTTTGAAAGCTTTCCAGGGGAAGTGAAGTGCAATTTATTGACAGTCCACATGCAGTTAGGGTCTCTCTCCTCTGACCTTTCCCATTTGGTTTTGCAACATAAGGTCAGAGTGCAAAGCAAGAGTTCAAAACTAAGTGGACAAAGAGAAAGTTCTGAGAAACCTGAAAAAGACTCCATTTAAAAACATCAGCCGTGGAGGTGTGGGACCTCAATGTACACTTGGTCTTGTTTGCTTTTGTTTTTGTTTCTTTTTTCTTTTTCCTCTTTATGCACCGATGCATGCCAAAGTCTGTGTCTGTAATTTCATTATGTCTACCAGAATGAGTGTGCCCAGGCAGAAAACAAGACTGCATATTTCAATGTTGCTGGCTTGTGTTGGCAATCCGAGAGTTTCATAAATCTATTAGTCTTTTCACCATTGCCAACTTATAGATTTTCTTTCTTTCATTTTTCTTTTTTCCTCCCTTAAAGAGAGGCGCATGAAGGATTTTACTTAGTCCATGAATAAATATTTTTCTACACTCATTAAAGCCCTCAAATAATATTAATCATTCACAAAGTTGCATAAAGCAATAATATATAGGTTAACAAATTAAAAGAATTCTGAATATTGCTGCCAATCTAGGAGATTTTTCTAAGCATTAATTACATAACTAAATAAATGAGTTTTCTTCAAATTCTTTCTCTCTACATATACACAGTAGCACCAAAAGCAACGAGAACATAAAAACCTAAACGAGGAGCTACAATGCAGAAATAGTCCATTTCCATTCAAATGAAAATATTTTTTTCTTTAAAAATATGAGGGAAAAAATTGTAGATTCAAATAAAATTGGCTGTGGCAGAGATTAAGAGCCACAAGAATAAATGGTTTTGTGACCATAATTATACAATGTTATAAAAAGGTGAGACAACTTTAAAATATATACTATTTAGCGGCCAGCTTGTATCAGGGGACTTAACTAACAGACAATAATACCTTATTAATTTTTAAGTCTGAAACTTTCTAATAAATTTCGGTTATTCAAAGCCAAGCTTGTACGTACCTGTCCCTTGGAGAAAGGAGCTCCGATGATCCCTATGGATTTTGACTTGGAACTCATGCTCCAACTCTTCTTGTCACTGCACCCAAGTTCTCCAGCCAGTCACCGCTTTCTGCAGCCCTCAGTGACAGAAGGCACATATTTGTTTTCCATTTATAATTGGTTTGAATCTGTTTACCTATTCTAATGAAGAAGACTGGCTCCACCTACCGAACCAAACGGTGACAATCAACTGAAGTCTCGCAAGTTCTTCATATGGAGAATAACCATAAATCCTCCTAGTCCAGGTCTCTAAGTGAGATCATTCATGTCCCCAATTCACAGCCATCTGACAAAGTCAGCTGGTGACACTAATCTTCCCTAATCACAACCTTGATTTCCTAAACATAATAGTCTTTTCTAATCATAATCTTTACAAAAGCAATGCTCTGGTCCTACTTGGGGAAGGGCACTTGCTTCCTTCAGCTTTTGAGTCCTTCTGCATCAAAAAGGCTGGGACTAGCAAAATGGTCTCCCACATCCCTTCAAGCCCTACAACCCTGAGTTCAGGTTTCACATACTAGGATTAAGAGTTAATCCATGAGGCATATTTCATATACCACTAGGGTACAGTCTTAGTGAAAGCATATGACTTCCTTTTCTGATTATTATTTAAAGAAAAATTTAACTGCCTGATTAAGGTGTTACTATATGAATTTTGAAATATGGTGTGTAGGAAAATAATAGTTTCTGGAATCACAATATCAAAATCAAAATATAGAAGTAAAAATAGCCAACACTGAGTTTTTATCACGTGCCAGATGCTATTGTGTTTTATAATATCGCGTTAAATCTTTGTACCGCTTCATGGCAAGTCTCTTCATTAGTGCCGTTTTACTACTAAAGAAACTGAAACTCTGAGAGGTTGCCAAATGTCACACACAGGTTGTAGAGGAAGACACATAATTTACTCTTAGGCATTCTGGACCCACCTAACCTCTGGGCCAAGTGTCAGCTGTTCATGCCTGTCAAACCTGTGTGGGAAGTTGCTTATTGTCATGCAAAGATATAGATTTAGAAGAAATGCACCCTAAAATTCTTCCAACTTTAAAATGACATGATTGTAATTTAAAAGGAAGATTCACCTAGTAGAAACTAATTTCTTTTCTCTATTAGTAGGACAGAATATTGTGGAGTATTTAAATTCCATGAGGGCAGAGAATTTTGTCTGCTGTATCCCCAGGATCTAGTACTATGCCTATATGTGATAGGCACTCACTAAATATTTATAGAATGAGTGAATGAGGAAACCAAGGTCCCACAGATCTATTTTAATAAGGCCATTTTCCAAATAGGCCTATCTTTTACTTGCAGATTTGCTTATATATCCTAGATATTTACTTGTGGTATTTTGTATAGTCAGATATTAACCTCTTATGGCATTGACATTGCAAATAAATTTTCCCGACTGTCAGTAATCTGGTAACTTTGTATATGTTATCACTTAAAATCTTTAATTTTTAAATAGACGACTAAATAACTTTCTGCTTATGCTTTGTGCTTTGGAAGTTTTAAGTCCTTCCTACTCCAAAATCACAAATATATTATTCTATTTGCTTTAGAGTTTATCTTTCACATTTAGTTCTTCAATCCATCTATATACCATCTTTGTATATTATATATGTTTTCCAACTATATTTTTCCCTATGTAGTCCATCAGTTTCCTCAGCAACACCCATTGAACACTTTATCCCTTTTGCCTCATTGATGTGAGTAGTATCTGCATCACATACCAACTTTACACACGCATATATCTGTGGCTGAGCTCTTTCTTCTGTTCTATTTTTTCTTTTTCTTTTTTTTTTTTTAGGTGAGGTAACTCTTGGTCAACCTCACAGATTGCAAGGACCTTGTCAGTTTATAATCCCTTATTTTTTATTTATTTATTTTTTAATTTTTTATGCCTACGGCACCTGGTCTTCCTAGGTGGTCTCCCATCCAAGTACTAACCAGGCCCGACCCTGCTTAGCTTCCAAGATCAGACAGGATCGAGCTTGTTCAGGGTGGCAAGGCTGTAGACTTTCTTCTGTTCTATTGGCTTATATACCTGTGGATGCTCCAGGTCCACACTGTTTTATTATCATGACTTGATGGTATATCTTATCATTCTTTGGACAGAAGTAACATTTTTGCTCTTCTTTTTCAAAATTGATTTAGTTATTCATGGGCATCTCTATTCTCCTATATGTTTAGAATAAGTTGTTAGATTTAAAAAAAAATCTCTGCTAGAATTTTTACTAAATTTATAGACTAATCAATGGAGATTTGCTATCTTTCAAATTTAATTCCCTGTATTTAAAAAAAAAAAAAACTCTATCATTTGAAAGTTCCTCCTATATCAAGCTGAGACTGCCTTCCTGTTATTTGACCCATTGATCATAACCCTTTAATCCAAGTAAAACACACTATCTCTTGACTGTCTCCTGACTTTCTTGAGTCTTCTACTGTTTAGCTTAAATACCAGCACCTTGATCTTAGACTTCAGAACTGTAAGAAGTAAATTTCTGTTGTTTAAGCTACTCAATCTGTGTTATTTTGTTATAGCTGCCTGAGCTAAGACATAATCATTATTTATTTTTCACTCAGATAACTTCAGATGTGGTCAATGTTTCAAGTGGACTCCTGTATCTTTCTTTACATGACTCCCACATTTATCAAGCACTTTCCTACTCTCGGGCACCATGAGTTATTCCAAGCTTACCTTGTACTTCACCCTAGGACTCGCCATTTGTCCAAGGAGCCTTAGCTCCTTTTATCTGGGAATGCTATGTGGAAACCAAGATCTGGGCACCAGGAGTGCCATTGGTACCTGAAATTATTGTTTCTGGGCTCTTGCAGCGGACAGAGCTAGGAAATATATGTATGTACACACAATGCGTACACACATCCCTATTCCTATATCTGTCCATCTGAAACTATAGTAAAAATCATGTTTTTACTGCTTGGAGAATAACGAAGTATACTGATCCTCTAATCCAATGCCATAGAATTCAAGAATTTATTCTAACCTTCTGTTTCTCCTTATTTGTAACTCCCTTTTCTGACAGGGAGAAACCAGCTCTCATTGTCCACATTCTATTCGTTTGCCATGTGTATTTCTTTAAATTCCTCATAAAGTTCTTTGTCCATCATTTGTTCACCCTTCCCCCAATAATGTTTAAAAGCTCTTTTTATATTAAGGCTATTAGTCCTTTGTTGCTGGAATGTGTTGCGAATGTGTGTTACTTTTACATACATATTACTTTTTTGTTTTTGTAGTTGAAAGTATTTTTCTTAACTTCAAAAAATTAAATTCATCAACTGGTATTTACTTTCTTATAAATACTTATAAACTTGAGAAAATGGAAGAAAGCAATGTGCACTGCTCAGCTTTACCTTAACGCCTCTTGCAGGGAAATAGCTGCATTCAGTGGGACTTCATTTTTCTATGTAAACCCAATCCATACCCTTGCATTAGGATGAGCAACTATAACATAAGTGGAAAAATCCACATCCAGTAACAACTCACGGATTCACACTAACTTGGAAGAAGGCCAATCTGAGGGAAAAGTTTGAATTATGGAATTATTCAAGAAAATGTTGCTTTTTTACCTTCAAATAAAATAGTAACTAACAGTGCTGACACTTTTGAAGGACTAGATATATAACTGACATATCAAATACAAGCAAATACGACGAGATGATGTTGCTAAAGTGATATGTGTCTTAAATTATCTTAACTAGGTTAAACATTCTCATAAACATTGTGTTATTTACGGTATTGATATATTTAGCCAGCTCTCTTTTTCTACCAAATGTTCAACTGTAAACGAGCCCAGAAAAATTACTACAAATATTAAGTGGGAAAAAAATAAATGTTTTTTTCCATTTATGTATTAATATATGCACTAATGAATGGTGTATCTATTTAGTCGTACTAGTTGGATTTTTCAAAGTAGCTGACTAAACATCACTTTTTGCTTTTACTTATCCATAGCTTGCCATACTGTTGTGATGGACTTCACATCAACATTCGTTATAATTATCATTTGGTCTTTGCTCATGTTAGTTATGGATTTTGTTCCCTCAGTGTTGTTTAGATGAAAGCTTATTATGGAAAGGGGGACTTAAAAACATCTTTTTAAAGGTAAGGCCATGACACACTCCTACCTACTTTACTTGATATAAACAATTAAGGGATGATTGTGAAATGTGTAAATAAGCATTAAGTAAGTAGATTGCAAGTAACTGGTTCAAGTAGACCAGTGCATCAGGACAGCAGAGGCTAATACTCTGCCAGGAAGGCAGAGGACTAAGCAACACCTGAAACTATCTGTGCTGTGCATGGTGGCTTTTAGAAAACACTTGAAAAGATCATTCTTGAGTAGCATGTAGCATCTGAACTCACCAAACCTCATTATCTTTTAAGATCTGAGCTTAGACAATAAAACTTAATCTCATATGGAAAGTGGACTGTAGCCCTCAATCCTGGGTCAATTTTAAAATTATTTTCTTTAAGCATTTTATCAGTTGTTAACGTACTTATTATGAAAACTATATTATGAAAACTTATTATGAAAACTATATAACAAGATCACAGAAAGTTTGATTAAGAAGAGGAGAAAGACTCTGGTTTCTTACTGCCCTGAGCAGCTTTCTCAGTCAACTCATGACACTCAGTTCCAATAACTCTCAACCTGCAGAGCAGTTATTGTCAGGAAAAGTCACTGCATCATTTAATAACACATTGTTCTAGAAGTTGCATTCTAACACCCTCTGTATTAAGGGGCCATGTTTTTATTTTTTCCCACTAAAAGCATTTGATAAGCACTCAAATAAATACTTGTTAGACTGACTGGATAAAGAATTTTAGGAGGAAATTTTTAGGGTTTTAATCAGAACCTTTAGTTTAAACAACGTTCAAAGGGTCACTTATACAACTTTAAAAGATGTGATATTAATCTGAGGCATTTGCTTGGCATTTTACAATGTTCAATGCACTTTAAAGTTATTTATATCATTTGATCTTTGATTTTTAGTCATATAGTCCCACTTTCTCAAGTGCAAATGAACTCAGAGAGGCTGGTTGATTTGCCCCAAGTCTCATTATAACTGGTAAAGCTAACTTTGAGCTGCCTTATTTTTAGTCCAAATGTTATTATTTTACTGGATAATTTTAAAATATTATCTGCCATTTGGTTACAGGTTTATGCTGTACAAATATCAAATATTACAAGATGACCCTCTTAAAAATTAATGTTAAAACAATTTTATCCAAAAGCTGCCCCAAAATTGTTTGAACAAAACTCTTTGTTTGCAGGTACCTTGGTCAGCAACGAAGAATGGCTCATCAAGATTGGTTTACTCTTGATTTTATTAAAGACTATCAACACCGACTTTTAGATTGATCTTAAAATATCTGGCTGGAAATTTCTTCAATCAATGATATTTTATACCTGCATCTATTAATAAATGATCAAGGTTTGAACCAACATATAAGAGACATCCTTGGATGCAGTTTTGATTCACTACAGACCCATCTCCTTGGGTTGCTTTTTAGTATCATAAAATTCATCTTTTGGAAAGACTATGAGAAGCAGTCTGTGAAGTCTATATCCATATTTGCTGTGGGGTTGTTATTGAGGTCATCATGTACCATAGTTTTAAGTGTTCCTTACATGCAGTCCTCTCGGTATTTTCTTTCAGAACAGAGTGCTAGCAAATCTTTTCTTAGCCTGAGAAACTCTAAGTATTCTTCTTTTGGACAATGAATACTATACAACTGACTTTTGGGGGGGGCGTTATGTTTTCTAGGACGCTCAAAGCCAAATTTGTGTCCCATCTGTAGCTAATTATGTTGGATAGTATTATGTGAATGTGTATGTGTGTGTGTGTGTGTGTGTGTGTGTGTGTGTGTGTGTGTGTGTACTTCACTTTCATTTTACCTGATCTTGATTTTTAATTTATTTTTGACTATTATATTTTATGTGTTGCCTAAAAGCACCCTCAAATTCTTCCTACTCTCAAAGCATTGCAAAAAATAAGTAAGCAATTAAATAGCAAATTTAAAATGTTTTCTACGGCTGTGCCACCCTGAATGTGCCTGATCTTGTCTTATCTCAAAAGCTAAGCAAGGTTAGTACTTGGATGGGAGACCACCTAGGAAGGCCAGGTTCTACAGGCGTTAAAAAATACATAAAAATAAAATGTTTTGATATCCTCCTTTTTCTTGAAATGCCATAGGCTGATTTATTTGTATCTGTTGAAAAAAGAGATTCTAAATCTCTTTTTTCAACAGCCACAAAGCACCAAAAGTATAAAAACGCAGATTTTATTAAGAATAAGTGGTTTCTCAATTGGGTGGACCTAGTCACTGTTCCTTTCTCAGATTTGGGAATATCCACTGCTTTCCATTCTCACTGGAAGTCTAGCTTCTGAGCATAGTACCTCTAGAGTTTCAAAAATTTTGCCAACGAAACAGTTGGAAGCAAGGCTGTGAGTGGTATTTACTGCGTAACGTCCAGGAACTTGGTTGCCAAACTCTATTGCAAGTAAACATCCCGGAGGGTTTGTACTATTGGCAGGAACTTCTATTGTTTTCAAGGATTTCAGACAATTGTATGCATGTTCAAGGTCTGATGCTTTCCATATTGACAGAAAAAAGTCACGCTTGTGTAGTTTTAGTATCAGTTGAATTCATAATGGTGTTATAAGCAAGTAAAGTTACTTTTCCTAGAGAAGGCTTAGAGAAAATTATGTTTAAAATATTTATAGGACAAATGCCCATAAACATACTTTCTGGTTGATTAAAAAAAAAAAGAAGAAGAATTCAAGATTGCAATGGGAAAAGAAAGTGAGCAAATGGTGACCTCTTCATTCATTACAATTTGAAGAATTATCTCCTACTCATTCATTCATTCATCATTCATTCAACAAATATTTATGAGAACATACTTTGTATCAGGCAACTTCTCTCTATTTCTAGCATGAAAGTAATGGATATATACAAACTAATATAAGACAAAACTCCTAAGGAAAGTGTTAGTCATCTGTGTGGTTTTCTATAAAACAGACATACTTTCATGTAAGTTTTACATCCAAACATGAATATCTCTAATGAGATTGGAGATATTTATCATTTCAGTTAGGCAACTCCCAGTTATTCAGTGGATGTTTTGTCAGTTTCCTCAAAATTTTTCTTTTTCTTCCTGATGGTAGACCAAAATAATATCTTTTTTCTTATTAAAGATGATAAAATATTTAAATTATTGTAAAATATTTAAATTATTAAAAATTAAAAAGCAAAAATGAACATTACCCACAATTCTACCTCCCTTATATAAATACTGCTAATATTCTACTATGTTACTTTCTAATATTTTATGTATTTACATGTTTTGTTCATTGGGAACAATTTTATATCTTGCTTTTTTTCTCTTAGAACTTTTTTCTGAACATTTCCAATATTATTAAAAATTCTTTGAAGAATGTTTCTAATGCTCCTAAAGAGATACCATTATTCTATCAAAACATTGTACCATAATTTGTTTGAATGATAAATATTTAGATTGTTTTATTCTTCACTACTATTAAAAATATGGGTACAGTCACTATGGGAAACAGTGTGGAGGAGGTTCCTCAAAAAATTAAGAATAGAGCTACCATATGACCTAGCAATTCCTCATCTGGGTATCTATCCAAAAAATTTGAAAACATTTGTCTGTAAAGATGTATGCACCTCGATGTTCATTGCAGCATTATTCGTGGTGACCAAGACATGGAAACAACCAAAGAGTCCTTCGATAGATGATTGGATAAAGAAGATATGGTACATATATACAATGGAATATTACTCAACCATAAGAAGAGATGAAATACTGCCATCTGTGACGATGAAATTAAATCCTGAGAACATCATATTATGCAAAATAAGTCAAACAGAAAAAGTCAAGAACCATATGACTTCATTTATACATGGGATATGAAACCGAAAGCAACAAATGAACAAATAAGACAAACGCAGGAACAAAAACTCATAGACGCAGAAAACAGTATGGTGGTTTCCAGAGAGAAAGTGGGGTTGGCAGCGGGAGGGTGAGGTAGAAAAGGGTAAAAAGGGTCAAATATATGGTGATGGAAGGAGATTTAACTTTGGGTGGTGAACACACAATGCAGTATACAGATGATGTATTATAGAATTGTACACTTGAAACATATAATTTTGTTAACCAATGTCACCCCAATAAATTTAATAAAATTTTTAAAAAGAAAAAAATATCATGTTCCTTTTTAAAGGTTATTCAATGTCTGATTTTCCATAAACAAAACACAAATGAAGCACAGAGGCATTAGATATAATAAGTGCCGAGTTTAGGCTTCTCTCTTTTTGCCTATGATTCCTGAGTGGATAAGTATTTCATGGATTAAAAACTCTAATTTTCCGAAAAGGTTTGTCAATGTAATAAATAAGCATTCATTTGTGGATGGAGAAATCGATATCCTTAACAAGCATAATAATTTGTCACTTCTAGGCCAACCTGATGCCTTAGCATTTAGAGGCCATGGTTGTGTTGAGAAAATAAGTAACATAGACCAAAGTTATTTTTATCATTTTTGCTTGAAACTTTCCTTTTCCCCAAGCTAGTCTGTTTTATTTTCTATTTTTTCTTATGATGAAATGCACCTCTGCAATCTAACGTGGTAATTATTAAAAATTATCATTCACGTATCAAATTTGCAACATAAGGAGGTGAAACGCTCATAGATAGAATGCAAAACTGTATAATTGTGCATCTACTACATGTGAACTTGAATAAGTAATTAACCTTGTAGTGTCAAAGGGCTTCTAATGTCTTCACTGGGAAGCTATAAAGGCTTCTGAGAGAATAGATGGATAGATATGGAAACTCTTTGAAAGAAAGTCTTTCCATCTATTTCTTATGCCTAGGAAACACAGTATGAGTATTTTATTATAAGCCAAGTAAGTCATTATAATTGTTAATACATGGAAAAATCATGTTGTTGTTAAATAGCAGATGTGTGCCAAAATTCTGTTTTAGTTTAAACTCTTCCCACAGGCCGTTGTCTTGTCAGGATCATATAACTGAGCCAAATGAACATTTGGCAAATGTTTGTTTACTCTCATTAATATAAAGACATATCCCATTAATCAGGTCCTAAGTGGGTAGTTTCTTTATTAAACAACATGGTTAGTTCTCTTCACCTTACCAAAGACAACAGAGAATCTTAGAGCAGTATTTTACTCTGTGTTACTTCAATACAGTAAAAGATGATTACATGAATGAGTTTATCCACTCTACAGGCTCTCGTTCAACTGCAAAGATAGATCCAATAGCGAATGAGAGTATCTTAGCAGCTTAAAGCAGAGGCAACTCTCATAGGAATGAGAACCAGGAGATGCTGAGCATCAGGCAGCTACTTTCTTAAACATTGTAAAGGTTCAGTTGCAAGGGGAGTTTGGAGTTCTGTCTTATGATTCTTTCCTCATGGTAATTTATGGGGCATATGACTATTAGGATTCCATGTGTCATAATAGGAAGGAAGATAGTGCAATATGGTGAAAAGTCTATAGATTTTGGAATCAGAAAGATCTGGATTTGAATACTGAGTATTTGACTTTGAACAACATTTGCAAAATGGGAATAATAATAACTCAATGATTCTTGGAAGAAAATATTAACTAATACATATAATATAGCCAATATGTATTTTATTATTTAATGAAAATTACTTGATCGGGCAAGGCAGTGTCTTTATCTGATGTTAATGACCCAATGCAGAGATATTCCAGAGGACAGTGACTTGCAAAAATTACCTTCTGTGTGAATTAAAAGCCTAGAGTTCTTCAAAACAAAGATTTCTTCATTACTTGTGAAATAGGTGTCTTAACAGAAACTGTTAGCAGAGTGGCTGATCAGTAACAAAAATTGATCTATTTGTCACTAAGGAAAGCAATTGGAAGTTAAAAGCCTCCACCCCAAGAATGGATTTCCTATCCTCTAATTCCCGACAGGCCACTCAGAGATTTTATCTGATCTCTTCCATTAAAAAAAAAAAAAAAAAACTCTAAAAGAGAAATTAATACTTACTAATTAACTAGAAAGCAGAATTTGGGGCATCTGCTCTTGAACAGTAAATTAGGTAGGGTGAGGAGGGCCATTGGAACACAGCCTCCAAAGTGCCCTCATGATTGAAGTAGGGCTGCCTGGTTGTACTAGTCACCTTTAAAGCTTCTAGCCTATGCCACCCTGCATGCTGTGAGCCATAAATACTTAGGTGTATACAGCAGATTTTCTTCTTTGTAAAACTATAAATGTTTATCAGGAACCAGAAAGCCCATTTCCAGAGCTTAATCCAACAAGTATTAACTTCACCTGCATGTGAGAATTTCCTGGAGAGACTTTAAAAAACAGCAATGATTCTTCCTCCCCCACATCCCACCTCCGAGACATAATAAATCAGAACTTCTACGGGGCAGGGCCTGACCACGGCATATTTTGGTTTAAGTCATTGTATTTCAAACTTTAACATGCATCAGAATCACATCGAGGGCATGTTAAACATAGATTGCTACCCTGCTTCTAACATAATGTTTTTGCCTACTATAGGTGCTCTAAAAATATTTGCTGAATAAACGGTGCCAGATTTGCATTTGAAAAGAACAAACTTCAGGAATAGGCTTGACTGACTTAGTGTCCATGATGGGCTTGGGATCCATGAGCTCCTGAATATTTCATTGTCTGCAATATTTCATGGGCATATGCCTATGTGCATTCAGAGTGCAGTTCGTCACTTTCATCCAATTCTTAAGAGGAGGCTGTGACCTAGAAATGTTACAGGTCACTCTTATGGAGATTAAACGTTATTTTCCTTTAGGCTTTTGTCTTTATGAATAGAGTGAAGAAAACAAAAGCAGTCTTTTGTTTTCCAAAAAATTAAAATAAATAAATTTCAGTATTGACAAGCACAAAATGTATTGCGTCTTACTAAAAATAATAAAATAGCCATTAAAGACACTAGCCTGCCATATAAGAGCCTTTTTGCAAATGATGCATTACCCATCTTTTGAAGAGTGCATCTATGCTTGGTTTACTTTGAACAGAATTTACTGCAGATTTAAAAATAAAGGTTAAGACTATTGTCTCTCCGGGGCAAGGAGTTTGTCCTACCATCTTTGTTCCCCTTATGCCTGCCCAGGAGAGGCACACAATAATTGGTTGAAAGTGGGATGATATCGATAACACACATTACTCAATTTTGAAAAAGCATACAAGAAATATTAATAAAATATTAATAAAATAAAATCGTTGAAAGTTGGAAAATTTTTATTTTCAAATATGTATTTTTATTTTTTCCTTCCTCTCAGCCAGTTTTTGCCCTTTAAGACTCAAAAATTAACCTTATTCAAGAGAATTGCTGCATGCCCTCTCCTTTAACAAGTATATAACAATTATTATTTCTAAAAATATTAGGTTTTATTTTTTATAATGTTTGATTCATAAGCTAATACAATCATTATATTACTGTGTTGGTTACATACATTAACTGTTATGTCATGTCAATAAAATTGTAAAAATTATAATTACAGCTAAGAGTTGTGATTCTAAGGAGAGAAGCCCTCAGTCAACAGCCATCACCCCCATGTGGTTATTTTTTTCTATGCCAGATGCTTCTTGAATTAACATACAACTTAATTTAGAGAAATTATCCCCTGTGTACTGTTCCATAGAGAGTCGAGTGAAAGCTCTGCTGATTACTGTTCACCAGGGTGACAAGAAATATAGCTATAACCTGCACCTCTTACGGCTCAGTCTCTTTCTCTCTCTCTCTCTCTCTCTCTCTCTCTCTCTCTCTCTCTGTTAGAAGGAAAGGGACTTCCAGAATTTTAAACTCATAAATAATTTTTTCCTGTAAAAAGAAATACTTTACTATGTTAATAAATATCTGCCCTTTCCTTTTGAAAGACTGCAGAATATTCCGTAATATGGACACATGATTGTTGCTTTGTTTTTTGTTTTTTGTTTTTTGTTTTTTAACCAGACCTCTGTTGATAAACATTTAGATTGTTTCCAACTTTTCTCTATGTTAACTTTAGCAATGAATATTAGTGTAAGTACAGCTTCCTGCCCTTGTCTTCCAGGAGGATTAGTGTACATATCATTATAGCTTTTCTACTTTCTACCCCAGCAGTCAAAAGTCTTGGCTATGAGCCATGTCTGTCATCTAATAGCCATAAAAACATGGGGGAATTATTTAAGCTCTCCTTTTGTTTATGAAATGGAAATATCAATCACTGCTCTGCCTCTCTCACGTAGAGAGGAAACAATCGATGTAAACATGCTTTGAAAACTATTGATTTAATTGGTATTTTGTATGCTCCCTTTAATACACTGCATGTATAGATTTTGTTCATTATGCTTAATTTTACCCTGTGCACTCAGGAAATGCTTGTTGAATGAAAGATTGTGAATGGACTTTACCAGCGCTTCTCAAATTGCGCTCTGTCCACCACCTGCCAATGAATCACCTGGTGCACTATTTAAAAAGGCAGATTCTTGAGTCACCTTCCCTGAGCTAGTAAATTAGAATCTGTGTGTGTACAGGGGCACAATGGAATGGAGAGGCCCTGGATTCTGACTTATCTCAAACTTCTCAAGTCATTTTGATGCAGGCAAAAATCTGAGAACCCCTGGATAAAGCTGACACTGGTATTGCTAGTCCTCATTTAAAGTTCCCAGGTAGGAAAAAGTACCACTACTTCCTAGGCTGGAGGATAAGCAGGTTCACTACAGGCCGATGTCCCCTACACATTTTACTGACTTAAATTTCATCATAAGGTCTTTAGAGATCTGTCTCAGAGTGGACATACTACCCAAACAGACAGTAAATTTCTTGCAAATCAATTTCCCAAGAGGGATTTCAGCTGTCTTATCAAAGTTTTAGCGTTGTGTAGAGGTCTAGATTTGGCTGAATAAAATATTACCTGCCATGACTGCTAAAAGTCACACATGCAAAATGTCTCTGTAGAGACAGGAAACTAGGCCAGCCCTTTGTAGGTAATGGAGGCCATGAATAATGCACAGAGAATGCCATTTCTTCTCATTTAGTTCTTATTTGTGACCACTTTAGAAAGTAGAAAACACAGAGAAAATAGTTTGGGCATGGCATGTTCAACAACTTAGACCTTATTTTCTCATGTGATGTGGTAAAAGGTTACATTAGAGAAGAATAAATAAGATTTCTTCGAAGATCACGTAATAAGAATAACTCACAATGGGAAAGCTTGCTTGGTATCAAAGCTATGTTAAATGTTTTACGTATGTTATCTTATTAAACCTCATTAATTTTCCTCTCAACACAAATGTTTAATAAAATGAAATGTGGAACAAAGTTAAGAAAACATGAACAAATCCTCCAGATACTTCAAGCCAACAGGTGAAGCCAGAAACCCTGGTTCATCCTAAAGGTTATCAGCTTCAGCTTCTATGACATCATGTGCCAGGCAACATCTTTGGACCAGATTATGGTTTGGTGAGCCACTCAGGTGACACTGCTTAGGGAAATGCAAGTTAGTCCTCTTGGGAAAGGAAAACAAACACATTTGGGACACCTAGTGCTGTTTAATGTTTTTACCTGCGACGATGAAGACAGAGAATAGTTGCCAATTAACATTTAAAAATTCTTCCATTTGTTTTTGCATAGTACATAGCATAAAGCATCTTGTAGAAGGTGAATTCCCTGTCTTAAAGGAGCTTGCAATCTATTATGGGGCAAGGAGTAGAAACCCCTTTATTTATCTATGTGTATGTTAACCGTAAAAAGCAGCCTAAGCCTCACAGATAAGTAGGTAGGGCAGCCCTATCCTTGGAGGGGACCCAGCCCCAGAGGAAGGGTTCAGCATAAAGAAAGGAGTCATGGGAAGCATCCAAGACCACCTCTGCTGGGGAAGAGCACAGAAGAAAGAGGAGAACACTAAGCCTGTGGTTGCCAACCTTGTCCAGGTCCCATTATGCTTTACCCAGATCTGTCTCTGAGGGTTCCGCGATGGCTGAGTCTTCTCTTGGCCACAGACCTCACAGCACTCCTCTTCCTACTCCTCTTTCCTGAATCTATGCAGCCTGATTGCAGCACCTTCGACATCAGACACCATTGGAGTCACCACCGAAGCATAGGGTTTCCTGCCTCTCAGAACCCAATGTTCCACTTCATTCCCAACTCAGACCCTCCTGGGAGGTTTGAGTGTGACCAGGGCACTGCCATGCATTGATGTTCTCTCTGGAATTAGCCGGTCCCTCTTTTTTATAGTAACTGGGCAAGGGCTTGATTCCAGCCGTGACTAAGGTGTGCTCCTGCCTGTTTATAATAATGGTAATAACAATGGAAGTAGCGTTATTGCCTAGCTCCCATATTCTTGGCAGTGAGCCAAGTGGTATATAATAAGAGCCAAGGTAGCAGGGAGCAGGCCTGGGTCTATCATGTGTTTGCTTCTCTGTGGACACTTGCTGCTGTTGTTAATTGTTCCATTAGCCCCTTGTCGGCTGCTTCTGCTGCGCCCCTCTCCTCTTGGGCAGCAGATCTGCAAGTCTCTCTTCTGTCGTCCTACATCTTTCCCCAAAGCGTCTCCTGATCCACTTGCCCACTCAGCCACATCTCTTCTAGGACTGGGAGACAAACCCAAACCCCTCCTGATGACATCCTCCATTCTTCTCAGCTTCATGTGTTGGCCTCAACATTAGGGTATGAGTATTCCTGGTTTTGCTCTTCATATTTGAGAGGGACCAGAATACACCACCCAAAATGTGCCACTTTGGCATATTACTTATTTTGAACTGAAGGCAATTAAGACCCAGTAGACTCAGGAAAAGCTTCTTCCCTCCCTCTTACCCCCCTAAAAGAATTTAAATTAGAGGCCTATCCCAGGAAGAGAACTATAACAGAGATAAATTTTTAAATCAGAAAGAATTATCTGCATGGTAGGAGCAAAAATCTGTTTACCAAACATTAGCTCTTCTCATCTTCCTGTGCATTGTCTTCCTCCCCTTGAAGCCCCAAATAGACCCCTACACCCTTCTCCTTGGTTCAGGATGATATATGAGCCTCAACTGCCTGACTGCCTAAGAATCTCATGTCTTTGTGGGGCTCTCATATGTATGTAATTAAATTTGCTTTTCTCCTGTTAATCTATGTTATGCCATTTTGATTATTAGGCTAGCCTAATAATAACCTAGAAGGGAAAAAGAAAAAAAAAATTTCCACCCCTTTATATTCAATGATAATATTTTTGGACTTCTAAAAACCAGCTGACCAAATTTCCTGGTAAACTCGAATATCTGGTTTTTGAAATTGAAAATCAAGTTTTGAAGATTAATGTCTCCCTTTCTGAGAATCTCAGTACAAGAATCTCTGTAGTAACACAGAAGCCAACAATTTGACTCCTCTCTTTGTACCATTCCTATCTTGAGTGCAGCAATACATAACACAATTTTTGTTGCTAGAACAAGAGGAAAGGGTAACAGATACTGAGAATTGTTGGTATTGGGCAGAGGGCTAAACTTCAGTTTATATTTCCATTATCACTCTGGTGTACGAGGAAAAAGCAAAACATGAAATTCAAAACCTGATTGTTTTTTTCTTTTAAAAAAAATTTAAGCAAAATAATGAGAATAAAAGAAATGTTGAGGACAAACTAAGAGAGAATGGGTCAAAGATAATTTCTTACAGATTAAGTAAGGACAGATGGTACCCTCCTTTTTGTCACTCTTTAAATTTAGTATTATTTAATCATTATTTCGTCATAAAGAATATTTAGGTCAGAGTTTCCAGTTGTAAGCAAGAAAAGCATACTCTGACCAACGAAGGAGAAAAAGGAATTTATTGAAAGATGGGCTGGAAAACCAAACTCGAGGCTTTCTGGGAATAAAATCCAAACTGTAGAGGGGCCCTGACAAGAGAATCATCACCATGACTGCTGCCCACAGAGCATCAGATACTATAGTTTGCCCTGTGGCTATCATTTTGCAAGAGGAGCATGAAAATTCATTTTTCTGAACTCCTATGTACCCTTATGAGGCTACATAGTCCCTAAATGTAGTGAGACTATTAAAAAAGATGCTGGATTAGGAACTCAATATATGAAGTTAGAAAAAGGTAGAGATACACCATTGTGGAGAGATTGTCAGTTCCCACACCAGGAAGAGGGAGGTAATTAACCATTATCAGTAGAGAAGTCAACTACTTAATCTATGTAACAACCTTGCCCTGTTTACTGTGTTTTGCCTGATAACCTCCCATAACTGGCTTCCTCCCCACCCCCCCACCCCCCACACATCTTCTTTTGACTTTAGCTAGAGATGGTATTTAAGGTGGTAGCTTGGGTCATTTTGGAGAGTTACTCAGTTTTCCTGCATTTTTTTTTCTATTGCCAAGAATCAAAAAGGATAGAGGGAAAATTAGTTTTCCTTCCTACAAGGATAACCAAATAGCCATGGCTAATAAGGAATGCCTTATCAACATACAGTAAATGATAAAATTAAGAAATAATCATTTCGAATCACTTAATCCAGTCATTGATTAGGCAAGGAATTGGTGTTGATCTTCTTAGAAGAATGATTATAGGGAACAGGACACCTGTATGCAGCTACAATAACGCCACAGAGATTGATTTCTGGTTGCCATGGAGGATCAAGATGTTATCCCCACCCCTTAAAGGTCACTCTCAGCATCCCACTGGTGGACAATCAGATATCGTGAGTACCCTTAAGAGATGCAATACGAAGTTAAGCACATCATCTAGGATATATTGTAGCCAAAAAGGTTTAAATCTAATCGAGCCTTTATATCTAATTTCCAATTTACAGGAAAAAGGTAAATGATGCCACAAGGCAACAATCAGATAAACCATTATGAATCATTCTCTTCAGCTAGACAGTGCCATTAAAATGTGACTGACTAAACTAAAAGGGACTTAAAGAACTAGTAGTCAGATGCAATATATGATTTGAAATTGGATCTTGTTTTAGAATTATATATGATTTGGGGGATATTTAAGGAAATTTAAATGTAGACTTCTTATTAGATAATACAAACAATTTAAAAATAATACTTTAACTGATAAAAATGTTATTTTAGTTATATAGGGAAATGGCTTTATTTTTTAAATGTGCAACTGATATACTTATGGTAGAATGTCTTGATGTTCAGAAAGTTACTTTAAAACAATTCCACATAAAAATTAATGTTCAGAAAGCTTCCAGGTATAGGGGAAGAAAAATAATTTTCCAATTATAGGAGGCTATAGGGCAAAACACAGTAAACAAGGGTAAAGTTGTTATGTAGATGTAAGTAGTTGCCTTCTCCATTGATGAGAGTTTCTAGGGGTTTAGTCATCCTTCTCTTCCTGTTACAGAGAGAGAGACAACCTTACAAAGGAGGTTTTCCTTATACAGTAATGCTTTCCTTATTCACGGTTTCCCTTTCCATGGTGTTAGTTACCTGTGGTCAACCACGGTCCAGAAATGTTAAATGGAAAATTCCACAAATAAACAATTTATAAGTTTCCAGTTTTGTGATGTTCTGAGTAGTGTGATGAAATCTTATGCCTTCTCGCTTCGTCTCTGTCCGGCTTCTCCACGCTGTACACACTCCCCACCCGTCCGTCACTTAGTAACCGGCTTGGTTATCAGATCAACTGTTGCAGTGTTTGTGTTCACATAACTCTTATTTTACTTAATAAGGGTCCCAAAGCCATTAATGAAACTTTTATTGAAGTATATTATTATAATAGTGCTATTTTATTATTGTCATTGTTAATCTCTTACTGCACCTAATATATAAATTAAACTTTATCATAGGTTTGTATAAAGGAAAAAACATAGTATACATAGGGTTCACTACGATGTATGATTTCAGGTATGGATGAAAAAAAAGGGTTCTATGAAAAGTAAGCTCACAGCGTGATCTGATCATAAATTCCTAACTGCGTAGGTCATGGCAGGTAGTCACACCACAGGCATATAACTTCTTTAGTAAAAGGTTTATCTTTGCCTCAAATGAACCCTGTTCATTGTTCTCATGCATCTAGGTTAACACACCTTTGAAATACCAGAAGTAATACTCCTTGAAGGAGGTATTAACCTTCAAGAGAGCACAGAATCTCGTTAACTCTCCTGTAATCCAGTCCTTGCCTTGCTTTCTCCAGTCTTCCTTATATGCCCTCCTTAATTTCAAATGCATGAAAGAAGCTGCAAAACTGTTATTCTGGGGAGCATGTGAGATCTTGCTTCCTGGCATATGTTGACAGTTTTGCTCAAATAAACTCATAAAAATTCTCTACAGATTTGGACATTTCTTACACTGACACAGGCATTCACTGGGGGTCTTGGAACATATCCCCGTGGATAAGGGGGGACTACTGTAAACGTAAGTGTTCCTTACAAAATGGTAACTTCTACTTCATTTTCAGAGCTTCTCCTGAGTCTGCTGTTTCTTAAAAATAACCAGCTCAAGATAAGCATTATGCCAAAGAGACATATTTTGAAGTGGCATATCCTGAACTCCTTCATGGGAAATTAAAAAACACATTTTTCACTGAGTTAATTACCTTCTATAATAGACTATTTAATTGCATTATATTACAAAGTTGTCATATCTCTGTGGATTTTTAATTGCTCTGCCTAAACTTTAAGTCTATGTTGCTTGTGCTACTTCAGGCAGCAATAACAACCCACAATGCCACTGATGACAAATGTGGGCGTATTAGTTTGCTAGCACTGCTGTAACAACCAGGGAGCTTAAACAACAGAAATTTTTCATCTTCACAAATTTCTCCTTTTTATAAAGACACCAGTCATGTTGGATTAGAGCTCACCCTAATGACCTCATTTAACTCAATTATCTCTGTAAAGACCCTATCTCTAAATAAGGGCACATTCTGAGGTATTGGGGGTTAGGACTTCAACAGATAAATTTGGGGGTTGGGGAAGGGACACAATTCAACCCTTAACAGTGGGAAAGAGCTAAGTCTGTAATTGTGGTGTCAAACCATGGTCCTCAGAAGCCTATGTATTCACAGATGACACAAGCCTGTGTGTCTACCCAGAGAGGGCCCAGTGGACAGGATGCCACCTACCCTGCCTTTGATTAGAGCAGTGACGCTTCTATCTTTTCACATGAGATTTCCTGAAAAAAAAAAAAAAAAATTGCCAGAAGAGGAAAAGGAGAATTGTTGTTCAATGGGTATAGGGTTTCAGTTTTGCAAGATGAGAAAGTTCTAGAGATCTGTTGCACAACACGTGCATATAGTTAACACTAGTGTACTGTGTACTTTAAATGGCTAAGAATGTAAATTTTGTTTTGCATGTTTTATCAAAATTGTTTCATTTATTATTATTATTATTTATGCCTACAGCACCTGGTCTTCCATCCAAGTACTAACCAGGCCCGACCCTGCTTAGCTTCTGAGATCAGACATCAGGCTTGTTCAGGGTGGCATGGCTGTAGACCATGGACTACAGCTCCACTGGGGTGTGAACCCAGGTCCTTCTGCGCATAAAGCAGACATGCTAACCGCTAGATTATGAAACCACATCCCTAAAATTATTTTAAAAAGAAAAATTTATCAGAAAACTACACTTTGTATCAAGCACTAATAATGCTGGTTAGCCAGTGCCAGCCACACTCGGTGGCATTCACACAGGAGGAACAAGTACCAACAGCATCCCACTCTTATTAGGTATCCACATTTTCTTCTTGCCATAAAATTCCAAGAATCTATGAGAACTAATTGTCCTGTTTTACAAAATTATTTTCCTTCCCCTCATGAAAGTGAACTTGATTTTCTTAAGAAACATCTTGATTCCTAGAAGTGGTTTTTGTTCACTGTCACAGACATAGTATGAAACCTGCAAACTTCAGCTTTACTCCTTTTTATAGTTTTATAGTTTATGTATACCTTTAGAAATACCAAAAAACAACCCACGAAGAAGATAAAATAATATCACTATCCTATAACTATATTCCTTTAAAATTAGAAACCAAAATGTATGTAAATAGACTCCCAAACTTTGTTATTAAAGCCTATTACACAAGGGGGCGCTGGATTTACATATAATAGGGTGCCCAGCTAAAAGGACAGCCATTTAGGTTAGCTTTAGCATATAATTTAACCTAAAATAAATGTTAGCCATTGTGTTTTTCAGAGCTGAGAACTGGCAATATTTACTAACTGAAGAGTCTTTTCACATTACACATGGAATTTAATCTCTTTACAGCTTGAAATTCCATCTTCCTTTGAATTAATCCTCTCAACATATACATACACACACACACTCATTCACACATACACACACAGATACAATCACAAATGACTGGCAAATACATGCACATACCTCTCACTTGATCGGAAATAACAATGAGGTCTTAATTATGAAGCATTTTTCTTACCCATGTAATGTGTTATATATTAGATAATTAGAAGCAGGCTTCAAAAGAAATTAAGTAAGCTCTTTTGGTGATACAGAATGTCTTTAAAAAGGTTACCTGTTTACATGGTGGCTTAGTTTTCATCTATAAGGGAACTGTGTGTCCTCAGGAATGCACAGTACATTCTGGCTGGCTTGTTCCTCCTGACTTTACACTCCCTCATCCCACAGAGTTATTTATGGGAACTATCAGACCAAATCAGCAAAGGAGTGAGAAGAACTATCTGGAACCATCCATGTTCTCATTTCAAAATTATCAACTAAACACTCAAAGTATAAAATTTGAATTTATGTAGTGGAAAAAAAAAATCAAGCTCTAATTAAAGTCCAAGGAGAAAATGTGCTCACAGTTCAAAATCTTTCTGTAGACTGAGTATTCAACTCATAACTTTGCAAAGATAACCAGAAATTTCATTAAATTTCTCCCTACCCCAATCACACAAGACTATGTTAAAAACAGTGTGGTGTCTGGGGATAAATGGATGTAGGTTTAAATCCCAGCTTCTGTTTTCTTACCTCTAAAATGAGATCAATGTTCTCAACTTATTTGGTTTATTGTGATGACATTTTAAATGAGATAACGTTTGTACATCATGCAGGTCAAATAATATTTATGAAAGTTCAAATAGTCTTTTTTTTTTTCTTTTTCTGTTTTCTTTTCTTCTTTCCTGTCTCCTCCTTTCTCCCTTCCTAAATTCTCTGATTTCAAAAAGTATCAGGCTTTAAAGAATGATGAGGTTTATGTGCTGCTCTTACAATCATGTTTAATATTTGGTTGTTTTTAACTGTCAATCTCTCCTTGCCCCCTTCCTGGTCACCCATGTTTACAGCCGCTCATGGGGAATTCCTTGGCAATTGTACTCTAAGGAACAGACTAAGCAAATCAACCATACTTAAATGTGTATTTCAAAGGTCATATTCTTAGTCTGGTGCAGACTAAGCGAATCAACCATACTTAAATGTATATTTCAAAGGTCATATTCTTTTCCTGTTATTGTAAATTTCAGCTCTACGTAGAATGCAATGATATAATCAACTGTCTTAGGATTTTTAGAGGTAGGCAACAGAATCCACTCTAATAGTGTAAGACAGACTTTTTAAGGGGTGGAGGCAGCTCGCAAAATTGCTAAGATGGCTGCAGAAACAGGTTGAGCTTCCAGGAGCTGCTGCCTCTTCCAGAATAGGAAGATGTCAAATCGGAAAGCCATTGTCACAGCTGCTGACACAAACATGCCACCTCTGCCATGATCTCTATTGGCAAAATGTGTGTCCTAAATCCTGCCTTTCCTTTCACATAACTCAGAAGTGAGAGCCTCTCTGAATGGTAGAACCTGAGTTATACTGGGAACTCTATTTTTAAGAGACACTAGGGAATGTAATAAATGTAATTGCTAGTTTTACAGCACAGAATTTTAACTAAGCCAAGCCGGAGAATCTCTACATTCTTCCTTTTCTATTTGGTTTATTTTCACATAATTATTAGAGCGTCTATAAACTTTGTTAAACACAAGTCAATGTTCTTTAACATTACTGGCGAGGAAGATGGACTATGCAAAGACTCAATAATGTAAAACTACATTTAGGACTAATTTGAAACTATGTATCTTGAATATTTTTCAAGTAACCAAATTCAATAATATCATATTAACTTTTTCTTTGACCAGAACTCTATATCATGCCTGTATATACAAAATACAGAATTTTAAATAATGAGGAAGAGGGGTCACTGAATTATCGCTTTAAATAATTCTTCTTTATCATAAGTATTTCTTTAACTCTGAAAAAGAGCTGGAAAGCTATAGCGTCTAACACCTTGGATTGTAAAATACACCTGAAATACCAAATAATGTGACCTTGGCTAAGTGACAACATCACAGACTCTTACATGTTAAATATGAATATTAGCAATATGAGTATAGATGTTATGGTTATCTACATAGAAACCTCAAGAAAATCTATAGATGGCTTATGAGATCTAAGGAGAGAGTTCACTAAAATTGTTGGATATAAGATCAATATATAAAAACCAACTGCTTTTTTATAAGCTAGCAACAGAGAAAGTGCAGTTTTAAAATAAAAGAAATTTAGAAATAAACCAAATAAAATATGTGCATGACTTGTGGAGAAAATTGTAAGCTTTACTGAAGATATTAAAGAAGACTTAAATAAGCAGAGAAATGTATATGTTTATGTAATCAAAATATAATGTTTCTCTCAGATTAATCTACAGATTAAATATAATTCCAATAAAAGTACCAACAAGATTTGGTAGAACTCGAAAGTTTAAAATCTACATGGAGAAACAAAGGACCAAGAATATTACAAACAGTAATGGATAAGATCAAGACATACCCTACCAGATATCAAGACTTATTACAAAGCTGTAATAAGTAAAACAATGTGACAAGAAAAAAAAACAAGTGAAAGAGAAAAGATATCCCAAGAGCAGATCCATACAAACTTGGTTATCGATTATGTGACAGAGGTGGCCATACTGATCAGTAGGACTCAGGAGTAGTATGACAACTGGTTATTTATACAGAAAAATATGAAATTGGATCTCTATTTCATATCATATATAAAAATCATCTTTAAGTGCATTAAAGATCTACATTTAAATATAAAACTTAAGCATTTAATGAGAAAATATCTTTGTGGCTTTGGGTAAGAAGGGTTTTCTTAAATAAAATATAAAATGTACACATCATAAAGGAAAGGATGATATATTTATCAGCATCAAAATTAGTAACATTTGCTTGACAAAAGACTGTATAAACAAAGTAAAAAGATAAGCTATAAATTGGGAAATGATTTTTATACCATATATAACTGTCAAATCAATAAAAGGGCAGACAAACTAATAACAAAAGATGAAGAGGAAATTAAAAGGAAACTGTTCTGTATAGCTAACAAACCATTACTTTTTAAAATACACACACACAATGTAAATATATATATATATATATATATATATATATATATGCCTTACTGTTAAAATGTACAGCTGAAACTTATCAGATTTCATTAACCAATGTCACCATAAAAAAATAATTAATTAAAATTGAATTATTTCATTAAAGGGAAAAAAAATTAGAACCAAAACTAAATATCATGACCTAGATGGTTTATAAAAGAAAACACATTTCTTTATTTATGCCCATATGAAGAGCCAAATTCTAAATATCAGAGATGATGCATCTCGTGCCTCTACTTTGAAGAATATTTCTATACTGCCACTTAAAGTACTTTATTACTTTAATGAATGTAATATCAGTTTGAATAGATCATAGTATATACCTCTATTTTATTAAGAATTTTTACAATTTCTCCCAGTAATATATTTTTAATAAACAATTTTCAGTATAAAAAATAAAAATAAATAAAATGCAAAGAACTTCTATAAATCATTTCTATGGTTTCATCAAACAAGACATGAAAAGCACAAACTGTGAATAAAAGGAATGTTAGATTTGATCACATTAGAACTGACTATTGCACAACAGACACAATAGAGAAAATGACAGCATGGGAGACATGTAATATATAATTGACAGAGTACTACGTTTGGAGAAGATATGGAACAAGAAGACTCGTTTACTTGCTTATGGTTTCTAAATTGGTATCACTTTGAAGATCAATTTGACAATGTCTAGTAAATTGAGGATACTTATACTCTTTAATCTAACAATTTCTAGATACAGTCTTCAGAGAAATTCCTAGACTTGTACGCAGGAGGATATGTACAAGAATATTATTACAGTATTGTTTATAACATTAAAAAACTTTAATCCAGTTCAGCAGCAGGAAATGCATAAACAAATTGACATATTTATACATTGAATACTATAGAGTACTGAAAATGAATGAACTAGACCTTCATGTATCAGCATGGATACACCTTAAAAGAAAGCATTAAAGCAATGTACTGAAGGATAGATATAATTCGATATTTTATAAAGCTTAAAAGCTTGCACAATACTCTATATTTTGTTAGGCTAGTTCCATATGTATGAAGTAAAGGTATAAAGATAAGCATGGGAAAAATACAGACCAGATTCAGGATGGTAGTTACCTCTTGAGAGCATGGTTTGAGGCAGGGCACTGGAGTAGCACACAAGGGGCTCCAATCATATTGGTAATATTCAATTTCTCAAGTTCAATAATGGATATGTGGGTATTTTTTCTATTATTTTCTACATCTTTGTAATGTGCCTGAAATGTTTTATCATTAAAAATAAATCAAACAAAAAACTAAAAAATGATATAATGAAGAGATTGCATAATTGACTGATGAAAGAACACAGGCTCTGAAACAAAATAGACCTGTTTTTGAACCCCGACTTCTCCATTGTCAAATCATGTGACCTTGGTTTAGTGACCCCATCACAATAAATAAGGGTATTAACAGTACCCACGTGTACCCCTCCATGTCATCCCGGGAGAAAATGCTTTGCAGAGTATCTGGCCTATGGTAAACTTGCTTTCTGTTTCAACACACTGATCTTTCAGAATGCCCGATGCTTTCTCTAACCACAGGACCTATGCACATGCTAATGCTATGTACCTTACTTCACAGCACTCATCTGACCCTGTAATTATGCATTTAACATGAGCAATTTGATTAATATCCATCTCATCACTAGGCTGTTATGTTTTATGAAATCAGAGTCAGTATTATTTTTGCTCAATATTGTATCCCTAGACCTTACTAGATTTTCTAGCTTCTTTAGTACATTCTGGTTGAAAGTGAATAACTACTGATATTATTATTTTGTAATTTGACCAAGGTCATACAGCTGGTAAGTGAAAGAGTTGGGATTCAAAGCCATCTGAAAGAATGTAAAGGTCCTTCCCCTTGGGCTGGCACTGTGTAGCTAGGTCTCCCGAAGGAGGGTCATTTGGATCATCAAGTATAATAGGACCATAAAATATAAATGTCTAAGCCATTGGTTCTCAACTGGGGGTAATTTTGCCCCCATATGAGGCAATTGACAATGTTTATAGACAGTTTTGATTGTCATGAGGGAGGGGGCATATGTTCCCGGCATCTATTGGCAGAGGTCAGGGATGCTGCTAAGCATCTCACATAAGTCTCCCCTCAACAAAGAATTACCTGCCTCTAAATGTCACCAGAGTTGAGGCTGAGAAACCCTGCTCTAGGCCATCCAATCGTGTGTCTTGAAATTCTTGCCTCTGGAAGCCAAGAATCTCACAGAGCAACCTCCTTTTTCCTCCTGTCATGATAGATGTAAGTAATTAGGCTATACTCTAGTGAAGTTTGAGACGTCTGTGTGTTCATCTAAGTTATTTCCAAGTAGCCAGCACTTTGAAGGTTTTTTCATCCTAAAGAGCTTTGCTTTTTCCTTTTGTTCTTCTTCTTTCTTTCTTTTTCTTTCTTTCTTTCTTTCTTTCTCTTTCTTTCTTTCTTTCTTTCTTTCTTTCTTTCTTTCTCTCTCTCATTCTCTTTCTTTTTCTTTCTTTCTTTCTTTCTTTCTTTCTTTCTTTCTTTCTTTCTTTCTTTCTTTCTTTCTTTCTCTCTCTCATTCTCTCTCTCTCTCTCTCTCTCTCTCTCTCTCTCTCTTTCTTTCTTGTTTCTTTCTTTCTTTCAAACTCTGATTTTTTCTTCTTGATCCATTTGCAGGACTCTGGGTGAAATCTAATGCTTTCCATTAACTTTCAGGTTTTCATTTCCGGCATTATTTCTGTTTTTAACATTAAGAAATACTTTTCAGTCATGGAAGGTGATAATAAAATATTTTAATGATCTTTTTACACTATGGGGTCACTAAGGGTATAACTATGCCTTTCACAGTTATACTCTCAGTTCTTTCTGTTGCTTTAGTGTAGTGTGCATTTGGATTTCACCCTAAACTGAGAGCAGTTTTTTCTCTCACCCACAGCAGTGCTGACTGCTAATGGGCTTATTAACTAAGCTCATTGCATTATTGCCACCTGGAGCCATCACAGTGTACTGTGAGTCAGGGATGCAGAACAGGGATTCAGGAGAAGGGGATTGTTTGAATAGAAACATCAGCATCGCAGTGACCTCATGGGTATTGTTCTGGGTTCCAGAGTCTGGCTGGAGATATTTTGGTATTATAGAGTGACAGGAAGTAACAAGAGAGAAGTTAATAACCCAATATATATGATGAAAGATTAGAAATGTCTTCACTCAATAAAATATTCACTCATAGTAAAAATTCTGCTACAAATGGACAATGTGACAGTTACCTTGAGAACAAATGAAAATGGACCTTTTACTGACAAAGATGAGTACCAATGAATTTTCTCCACTCCACTTCCACCATTTAGGAGCTGAACAAGTTACTTCGCTGTTTACACTCCAGATTCCTCATCTTTAAAATGAGGCTGATGATAATACATACCTCATTAGAATATTATAAAGACTAAATGAGGTAATGAATGAAAATAGGCAGATCACTGTGCCTAACACATACTGAGTGCTCAATATTATTATTATCGTTATTGCCATTATCAGTTCCAGTCAGTTCTGTACTCTTTCTATCCTTAAAAAATCTGAAAGATGATCATTAAGGTTGAATTTAAATATAATCAAATAACCTAGAATGTTTTTATTTTCTGAAAACTTTCCTGGAGAACATTTTATTCCCTGAGGTAAAGGAAAATGCTTCTTTATCAAATATATTTTGGAATGTAAGAGGAAGACAGCTTACTGACTGGAACTTATGTTCTCTTTTTTCCCTAATTTAGCCATCTTGTCATCTGACAAACTATAAACCCTTCAGTGTTGTGATAAGCTGAGATTCTCAGAGTAAAATCTAAAACTGAAAATGTAAGAGGACATTGATTATTGGTTGCATTTGGGATAGAAGAAATAAAAGTAACACTATCTAATCATATTATCCTAATTTTAAATTTACAGATTCATGTATCACACACATGAATATATTAGGTGTTGTGTTGTTAATATTCTGAGAGAAAGAAAGGAGTTTTTGCTTATCTTGTGTTTCTGGCACCTAATTTTACACCTACCAACTAGAACGTTCCCTGCTACTTGTCAAGGGAACGAAATAGTTTCCAAATGTTTAAATACTCAAATCAGGTCTCACATGACTGTATGAACTATTAAATAAAAACCTCATGAAAACATCATATACTGAGTTTTAAAAGAAAACTTAATATGTTGTTTATTATCTGTGATTTTATTACTAAAAAAAGTAAGGCAAATTGGGTAGAATGAAACTGAATATTCTATTTCTAATGGTCTGCATGGAACCAAGGACAGTGTGTTGTCATGGTGACTGTATGTGGGGTTGTTATGCCCAAAGACAGTATCAGTATATAAAAGAAGGTTATTTGGAGAAATAATCAACTATTGTTTTTTTATTCAAAGGTCCTAACAACCATCATCTAAGATGATGATATTGTAGTGAATTGGCCAGGGATTTAATTTGAGGCTATGCGCTATGAAGCCCCAATCTAACAAAGCATTTAAAAAGCATTTAATAATACCCCTGTGTGCCAGGCACTGTCTAGGTTCGGGACTAAACAGCTAGGATTTGCTACTAATGTAGACTTATTTACTTGTATTGGTAAGGGGGTGTCTTAGTACATCTGGGCTGCAGATTGGGAAGCTTATAAACAGCAGAAATTTATTGCTCACAGTTCTGGAGCCCAAAAGCCAGAGGTAAGGGTTCCCACATTGTCAGGTGAGGAACTTCTTCCAGATTGTAGACTTCTCATTGTATCCTCTCATGACAGAAGAATGAGCAAAGGATCCCTCTGGAACCTCTCTTAAAAGGGCACTAATCCCATTCATGAAGGCTCCACAAGTATGACCTAATCACCTCCCAAAGGCCTCCCTTCCTAATACCATCTCCTCAGTGGTTAGGATACCAACATATGAATTTGGAGAGTGCACAAACATTCAGATCATAGCACTGGATAGTTACTTGGCTTCTTTGATCCTCAGTTTTCTCGTTTGTTATATCATTATTCTAGAAGAGAGGATATCGCAAGAATTAAAGATATGTATTATAGCAACTTTATGCAGCATGTGTTGTTTCATGATTATGATGCTGATTATTATAATGTGCAAGGCCACAAATAGCATATGGCAAATGAATGGCATAGACTCTAAAGACAACTGGAGTCCGGGGACTAAGTGAGTCTGGTAGGGCTCTAAACTGATCATGACAGTCATTTTCTTTGACTTTTTCCACTCTCAAGCCTTTATTCTCCATTTTGTTTGGAAACATTGTCCTTCACTTCTTGCCCTTTGTTATTATATTGCAATGTCAAAGTATAGAAAAATTTTTTGGAGTTTTTTTCTCTTGAAATCAACCTAATTCATTGATGTATGAACTATAATTTGAAGTCGAACAAAAGCCAACTATCCCTTAGGCAAATCATCACAGCCTTTTATGAATAATGCAATTAGGCCAAATTTAGTGGTAACATTCATGTGTAGTCTTAAAAAAATGAGACAATTTATTTTATACTATGCACATGATACATTTATTAGTATTTTTAGCTGCGAATAACAGGAAAAACAACTGACATTGACTTGAGAAGTAAGGATATCTATTAGCTCATATAATGGTAAGATCTGTGTTGCTTAGTAAGATTTCTGTGTTAATTTAATACCTCAATGATGTCAACAAGGACCCAGGTCTCTCCTGTACCATCTACAGTATCAGTATAAATTTTCTTGTTCATACCCAGTGAGAAAGACAGAAAACTTAGCTTCTCTTCTCATAATTTTTTCTTAAGAGTCTAACTTCATTTTCAGATGACCCTGGCAAGCCTCTTCTTGCTTGTCATTGATTGAAATTATTCTGGATCTAACCACTGCTGAAATTTTACTGCTACGGGGGTGGGATTATTGTCAGTTTAGGTTAATTTATTGGAGTGGAATGGATGTTGATGTGAAAGCCACAATGTCCAATACATAGAGGGGATTTGGGATTTTATTTTAGTCTTTAAGTTATTCTTCATTCATTTATATTTTATCATCTTATGAATTGGCTCAGGTCTTCAACTCTTTTCAACACTTAAATAAAGATCTTAATTGACCACATCTGTGACACAATAAGAGCCTAAAAAATTTCTACTATAGTGACCCCAACAATTTTCACCCCAGACACAACTGAAATAGTAATAATTCAATAATTTAAGAGGTCATGGGAGCTCTTTTCTATCTATACTCTTTCAGTGATTTCATCCAACCTTATGACGTATATAGCAACTGTTTATTGATGACCCCTGAATTTTTGTCTCTAGTCTATTTCTTTCCTGACACCAGAGTCTTATTGAAGAGCTTACTATCATCACCATTTAGGTTATCTAATAGATATCTCAAACTACAGACATTCATAACTAAACTCCTGTTCTTTCCCCCCCAAGTCGTTCCCATTCAAACTCTTTCCCATGCCATAAAATGTCAACTCTTTCTAAGACAAATTCAGAGGATCTACTCATATCTCAAGCTTGGTCTGTGTGCTTAAATCTCAGACATCATTAGAGTCCTGCCTTGGGACAGTGGGAACCTGTGCAAGAATTCATAAAGAGGTGCTTCAAGTCACAAACTAATATCGATCTTTGAGTATTTAATCCCTCTTGGAGAGTAAGAATTCCTGGCAGAACAGGATTTAGTAATTGCAAGTATCTTTACAAAAACAACAAAATTCAGAGCGTTATATTCTGAATTAAATCTCAGTTATTCTCCCTAAGTTATAAAAATGGCAAGAGGATAGTTTACTTTCCCAGCATCATAAAAATCTCTTTCTCTTCATTAGGAATCTGCTTTTGCTTCAGGAAGGGAGAGATTCCACATCATGTGGGGAGTTCCTAGCACTGATGGAAGAAAAATGATCACTGATTAACAAGATATTTTGTAAATTTTAATTTAGAGATATAAATTTCATTTTTTTCCCCCTGTAAGTCATGATGCTCTTAATTGCTTTAAGACAGTCTGACAGCAGTCAGAGCAGGATAGATCTATCTAAGACAATTAAATGTGCTCATCTTATTTTCTTTCTGTCCTTTACTCTAGACATCTTTAAATTATTAATTGTACTACAGAGAAACCATTCAAAAGGACTATCTTTGCATATCACTCATAAAAAGCAAAAGTGGTCATATCTCTCCCAAGTGTATCTTCTGACCCTTCAGGAGCCCCCCACCCATTTCCAACAGCTTTCCTCTCTACCGTGTGCCCTGCCACTAATTTGGACAACTTTAATATCCATGTTGAAAATTTACCACGCAGGTGTCTCAGTTCTTGGACCTTATCAGTACATTGAGAGTCCTCAGAAAGCCAAATTAATTAATAAAGTTAATGAATTAGAAAAGAAACAGAGAAGTAGAATTAACAAATAAAATCAGAGCTTTTTCCCCAAAAAAGACAATAAAAAGAAAAAAAGCTAAGATTAATAAAGAGAAAGAAATAAAATAAAAATGTATAACTTCATGAAAGTTGACAACAAAAAAGGTAGTAAAACCACAAATAGGGATTCCTTTGGCAGATCATAATGAAGTATTGTGTAGCTTTTTGACAATAAATCTGAAAATCTAGATAAAATGTTGATTTTCTAGAAATATAAATTTTTAGAATAGATAGAAAACCTGAATAAACCAATACTCATTGGAAAATTTGAAAAACTTATCAAAGATTTACTTCTGAAAAATGTGCCCCACCCAAAGAACAGATGGCTCCTCTGTTATTTAAATTATTGCTGAACACACAAAGAAAGAAAACTAGCATGATCTAATACCAAATCTGACAGAGACAGCATAAAAATAAAATATAGATCAATTTCACTTATGAATACGACACTTTTTTAAACCATAAAATTTCTGATAGAATATCCATGTCAAAATAATCTCAGTTTTCTTCCTCTTCTTTCATAAACCCTCTGTTCCCATGCTGAGGCATGAGGGAAGGTTAAAGGAGCAGCAAGTGGAATTTTGGATTTCAGGAAAGGCCAGGGCAGAGTCTAAATTGTAAACAAATTCTGCAGGGTTTATAGGTGGCTTGGAAATGATCACAGCCAAGCTTTAAGAAATAAGGGTGTTTTGTGATTTATTAGCTCACAAAGCAAATAGTGATGATTAGCAGTTCATCTAGATTCTAGAGATTATAATCTAGAAGCCTAGGTCTTTGGGGAAAAACACTCTCTGCTTTAGCTCCTGTACACCTTGCACGTGATGGACTTTATCAGCCTGATTCTCAGGCTTAGGATGAGTATATCACAGTAGTCAATATAGTGACTAACTCTTGGCTTTGTCTAAGATAACATTTTTTCTGGATCATGCTCAGAAAATTTGATCTAAGGCAAGAGTGGATAGTAATATGAACACAGAAGTATTTCTTAATAGCTAGTTTAAAAGTGAAAGAGAAAGGTTGTCAAATTCAAGTGGGAAAGCATTAGAAATCAGACACCATCCCCAATCCATATAAACACTCTAAATCATGCCATGGCTAAGATGTCATGAACAGATTTTATTTTATTTTGTATTTTACTTTACTTTACTTGGCTTGTTTTGTTTTATTAAATTTCCTGGGGTGACATTGGATGATAAAATTATATGGTTTCAAGTATACAATTCAATATTACATCTCAAATATATTGCATTGTGTGTTCGCCACCCAAAGTTAAATTCCCTTCTGTCAGTATATACTGGACTCCCTTTACCCTTATTTTAGACACCCAGTAGGTTGCTGCAGCAACCTTTTCTATCCGATGGGGTCTCTTGCAACATAACCTTGTTACTACCCCATCAACAATAGGTGTTTCCTCTCCCCTTAAATCCGGGCTGATCCTGTGCCTTATTTCTTTGTAAATCATTATTTATAAACAATTTTAATTTAGAGAGGAGTTGCAAACATAATGCAGTGGGTTTTTGTGTTCCCCTCACCCAGCTTCCCAGTGTTAACATCTTATGTAACCAGGGTCCATTTTTCTGAACTGTTTTGATCAATAGAATTCAATTATGGTGTGTAATTCTTAGACTGTGTTTGGAATATTCTTCCTGAGAGCTCAATTTCCATGCAGTAAAAAGCCCAAGCAACCACATGAGTGACGTGATTGGTGCACGAGATGCATTTAGAGAAGAACCAAGGCCCCCAGCTGACAGTCCCAACTGAGTTCCCACCAGCAGCTAGTGTCAACTGCCAGCAATGCAAGTGAGGCTATTTTGGCCCTTCCAGACATTTCAGCACCCCAGGTGACAGTCCAGAATGCAGGACAACCACCTGGTGAAACCACAGAATTGTGAAGAATAATAAAAATTGCTTTAAGCCAGTAAATTTTGGGGTAGTGTTCTATGCCCCAATACATAACTGTATCTAGTTTGACATTTGTACTGTGTACTAAGTAAAATTAATCCAGACAAGAAAGAAGAGGAAAGGATATCAAAAATAATAATAATAATAATAATTTAGATAAGCAACATTCTATCCCTTTAATTTAAGCATGCTAGTCTATTTTATTATCAGACTAAACATAAAGCAAAGGTGTTTTTAAGTGATTAACCTCAGCTTTGGCAATTGGGACTTCAAAGATCAACCTGGCTAGTAGGAAAAGGCCGATATGGAGCCTTTTAAATTCTGATTTGAATTAAATAAAATGTACATGCTTGCCTATTCAAAAATTATATTTTAAAAAAGAATCTGTGGTCACCTGAACTACTGTGATAAGTGTAGTATAAGCCTTGAGTTTTTTTTTTTTTTTTTCCTTTTTTTGTAATGCAAGTGCCTGACTGCTGAGGCATTCACTTCAAGATGGCTATCTCAAATAAACACGGTGCCAGCAGCAGCACTAGATAAAGAGCTGGGCTGGCTGCTCACGCTGAGGCTCCTTTGTTTCACAAATCTTGGTTGATTTCAATAACTGACCATTTGAGCTACTTGGTTTTTTTTTTTTCTTTTCCTGTGCTTTAAATTACCATTCTTATGTTTTATATTCACCAATAAAGAGTAAGCTTACGAAGGAAACCTTAGGCCCCTAACCTCCACTCCAATAAAAGCAGAACCCCAGACCCATTATTTCTCTTTTCTCTCTCCCTTCTTGACCTTCCTGTGTGGCCTCAAGTTGTGCTATGCAATTTCCAGGGCCCGTAAGTAGTATACCTGTATCTTTTTCAAGTTTCCTGATGGTTATTGCTGAAGGACCTCTTGCAATCATAACAAGAACCACAAGGGCTAGTCCAGACACACCATTGGTTATTGATAGGCTGAGACCAGCACAAAACGGTCACACATTTCCTCTAAGCTTAGCTGTGAAATCAGGAGCTACAAAAATGGCAAATTAACAGGACCCTTTGTGAATGTTCTCTCGATTCCCTGAATCAGGAGACGACAAACTTATTTTCTATCAAGAGCCAGACAGTTTAGTGTCTGTAGGCCAACAGGTAAAATCAAGGATATTACATAGGAACTTATATAACAAGAGAGATATTTTTTATTGCTAAAATTCAAAGTATTTTAATAATTGAGTACAAATATAGTAGCTACTAGCCACATGTGGCTGTTGAGAACTTGAAATGTGACTAGTGCAACTGAGAAACTAAATTTTTAATTTTATGCCATTTAAATTAAAATAGTAACATACGGCTAGTGGCTACCATACTGAATAGAACTCTAGAGCAACCTCAAAGAAAATATAAAAAGAGGTGTAGATGAATATAATTAGATTCAGGTTATGCATTTTTGATGAAATGCCACATAAATGATGTTGTGATCTTTTCAAAGTATCGTATCTAGAGGCACATAATGTCTGTTTTTCCCTTATTGATAATGTTAATCTTGAAAATTTGAATAATGTCTATTTTCTCTACTGCAAAGTTACTATATTTTTCCTTATATGATTAAAAAATAACTTCTGGGGAAATTCTTTAGATAATGTAATATCATTTCCCTCATCAAATTGT
>NW_011888824.1:822788-824048 GCF_000151845.1 Pteropus vampyrus
TTTTTTTTTACTGAATTATAACTAATTATTGTCTTTACCTAGTCTAATGTTCAAACTGTCCCAGATTTGGCTAGTGGGAGAGCTGGCTCCTGCATCGTTTTGACATGCCCCAATTTTATTTTAAACATTTCCTTAATGTTTGGTACAACAAAATATATTTTAGGCTTTTCCTCCCCTTTTTTTGGTCTTTTCTGTTCAGTCATGAACTCAACTATTCTCTAAGGATTTTGTGCTTCCTTTTAATGAGAAAAAGATTTGGAAACCAGTATCTGGGCAATGAATCACACATTAAATATGAAGACACAGATAGGATAAAATAAAAAGGTTGAAAAAAATTATACTATACAAATACTAATCTTAAAAAGCTTGTATGGTTATATTAATATCAGATAAAATAGACTTCAAGATAAAGAATATTGCCAGAAATAAAGTGGGATGTTTCATAATAATAAATGGGTCAATTAATTAGAAAAGTATAACAATACTAATAATGTGTGCATCTAATAATTTTGCTTCAAAAGAAATGAAGCAAAAAAAAATGGATAGGAACAAAGAAGAACAAATTCGTAGTCATCAGAGTTTTTAGCATACATCTCTTAGTAATTGATAAGACAGATAGACATAGGGGAGAAATATATGATCATCTCAGTAGAAGTTAATAAATATTGATAAAATTCAACAGCTGTACATGTTAAAAAAAAAACTCAGCAAATTAGGAAGAAAAATTTCTCAAGCTGACAACTGATATCTATCTCCCCAAAATCTTTGCAGCTAATATTATACTGTAAAATATTGAATGCCTTTCTTCTAAGATCAAGAAGAGGGCAAAGATGTTCATTCTCACTATTTTTATTCAACACTATAATAAAAGTCCTATATCATGTAATAAAAATAAACATCATAAACATTGGGAAAGTATACATAAAAACATAATTATTTGCAGATGACTTGATTGTATAAATAGAAAATCCAAAAGAATCTACAAACTACTAGACCTAAAAAAGTGAATTTAGCAGTTATTTAATATGAGGTCAGTATTTTAAAATGTTAATGGCATTTCTATATGCATGCAATAAACCATTATATAATTAATTTTTTTAAAAAGCTGAAAAATAGCCAATACCTAGAGGTAAATTAAACAAAAGAAAAACATATTTTTCTACATTGAAAACCACAAGAGAAAACTACAAGGAAATTGCTGCTGAGGAAAAATTTTAAAGGACCTAAATAAATGCTCATGTATAAGACTCAATGCTGTTA
>NW_011888824.1:824266-829398 GCF_000151845.1 Pteropus vampyrus
CTACTTTAATTTTTTTCAGGTCTTAAAAAAAGGATGCGATAGTTCCTATCTTTGATCTGTCTTTTTTTCTATGTCTTCATGGCCATAGCTATGAATCAGTGAGAAACATTTTCATTATCCCACCTGGGCTCTATTCTTTCAATTTTGCTTGCAAATTGGCCTGTTTTTTTTTTCTGAGGTCATTCTTTCTTACAGCAATTTGTTCACGCTATCACTATTCTGCCTTGAAATATCTTTCTGTGTCACTGCATTACCTGAGTGAAAAACATTTGGCAAAATTAGCTGAATCAGACAACTTCATATTCCATAGAAAAGGAGGCCAGATCAGAATTAACCATTTGTACATAAGTTATTTTACTTTTTTTTTTTTTAATTTTAGGCACACTAGATCAGCAATCCTCCTTTCTCAAAGTTTTTCCCCCTCAAAGATTACTTACTAAAATCTTATAGACGAGTGTGGGGAAAAAAGGTTCATGATCAGGCATTTGTACAATTTCATCATTGTACAATACACAATGTATAATGATAAAATTCTAGGAAATAGAAGATAGCAGAGGCCTTGATGTTTTTCAAATGGCCACACCTAGTTAATCTTAATGCTGAAAATAATGCTATTTATTCATATGAATGAATCTTCATTGTAGAGCTTCTGCTATTCTCTGCTTGTTTTTATTTCTTCTTGTTTTTAATTTCTAGTCTCTGAAAGTTAGATAAAAAATAAAAAATAGCTAGAAGTCCTCCTACCACGAACCTTTCTTTTCTTTTCTTTTCTTTATGATAGTAAAACATGAACACTCCAGTCGCTTAGCTGCTGTAGCATAAGGAGAAAACACATCCACCAGCCCATGCCGCTCCCCCTGAATTATTTCCCGCCATCACACAACTCAGCCTGCCAAGGTATGGGACTATGAAACTCACTTCACATTTCATTCTTCCCTCTGTTCAGCACTCCCTTCAGATTCTTAAAAGCAAGAAACCTGCCACAGCTGATATTTTTTTCAAGCAAGTAGACTCTATTTAGAGGGCATTTGAGATTTGAAATCACCCCCTAAATGATGTGTATAGCTCTTCCTCTTGGGCTTCCTTAACTATAGTAGGTCATTTTCAAATGCTGCACAAGGCATCTGAAACAAAGCAAAGAGAATATGGTATTTGGAAAGTAAAGAGGAGATTAATGTGAAAGTAGAACCAACCAATGAAATTAAAAGGTAGGGCAATCTTGCAACTTTTAATCAGTGGCAGGTCAAGCAAATATCTCTCCAGACCCACATTACAAGACACAATTTAGTGAGAACAAAACTAGCTGAATTTAGGGGATGGCAATTTTATAACTACATCTTGCCTTTAGCACACATCAAATACTGTGTTCTCTTCAGTGCATTTCACTGAATAAACAAGAGTTTATTCCTGAGGATATGTTATTTCTCTTTGAGTACAGCCACTGAGGAGAGATGGTGATGGTTTGTGTTTCAGTAAGTTCACTCTGAATTCTTGAAGTCTTGGTTTCCTTTCACCTTATTTAGATAGAAGACCCAGTTGGAAAGAAATACAGAATGTGCCTCTTCATCTGAAATTAGAATACTCAAAAAAGCAAAATAAGTTGACTTGGATAAACCGATAACATTATTTAGAATGATGACCACGAAGCACTACTAGAGAACCTAATTTCTGATTTCTGAAATAAATTAATTGCAAGCATTGTAATTTTAGTGCGAAGAGCTGATCTATTATATTCAAATTATTTGAAAAGTGGTCATTCATCAATTCAGTTAACCAACATTTATTTTTTTCATCTCTCAAATCTTGTCTCAGTGAGAGGCAGTGGACAAAATTACCCCAAAAGTAGAATCAAGATTAAGATCCCTATTGGAGCTAACCTGATAGAATAAGACACAAAAGGAACTTTAACCCTGAGCCTGACTGACACAGATTTGCAGACCTGCTTACATCTCTTCTTAGCAAGTACAATGACTTTTCAAGTTCACTTTAACAAGTAGACTGACCTTTCAAAGTCATGACCACATTATCAGACAATGCCATGCACTATACCTAGAATTTAATCGGATGTTTTAATATATCCAAGTTATGTTAATGAATCTGTACTTGTTATGTTCATAAGGACTTGCCTAATTATAGTAACGTATCAGCTTTGTAATTCCAATTTAAAATGTATAATTAACTAATTGAAAAAAAAATAAAGAGGAAACTGAAAGCAAATTTTTAATAAAATGTATAATTGACTAATTTATATTTGTGATTTCAAAATAAAATCTTATTAAGTTTATGTACAGTTTGAGTACACTTAAGAGAATTCAAGTTTCTGCAATATTATGGGGTTTTAAAAATATTTTTAGAGTACTCAGGAAGGTTTCTTTTAGTTAAGTCACATAGTTTATATGCCAAATGAATTTAAATGAATTTATAATATTTGAAGACATCTTTCAAGTTTTCAAAATGGGACATATTGTTTAAAACCAATATATTTTCTAATACCAAATAATTCTTACAAAAGAATTTCCTCTTGTCCTGAATTTGCTAATAGCTATTATTCTTTTTTTCCTGGGGATTTAACTGAGCTGTCTAGGAAGTATGACTGGTCACTGCCAGGGGCGAGAAAAAAGGAAATTCTTCCTGAACAGGATGAAGAAGAGTCTGTTAATTATTAGCAACAGTGATTAGCTCAGCAGTTTCTGAACAAAAGAAAACTCTGCCTTGAAAACCACCTATCACCTGTCAGTGCTGAGCTGCTAGTGGTGCTTTCTCTGCCACTCAGCTGCATCCAGATAAGTGGCTGAGCACCACTGAATGAGGGACACCACTAACAACACTCAGGGAGATTACCTGAAGTGAGAAAGGGACCTGAAATCTATTACCAGGTCTTCTTCTTTAAGTGACAATAACAAAATAAGCCCTGGGTCCTAGAATGCAAAATTCCTCTCTAATCCACCTCCAGGGATAAAAAGGGAAAGAAATAAGATACATATGAAAGAATATGAATAAGGCAATAAAGATATTCTTAACATCATCAGGTCTTGCTCATGGACCTAGCCTACCCTTCCCATGTGTTTCTAGAAATGTGCACATATACTCTTGTGGGCAATAGCCCAGTCTCTGGTATTACCCTAAACTGTGCCTCTTTCCTTCTCTTATCTTTTCTAGGTTCTTCAACCCATTTCCTCTGTACTTCAACTCTCATGGTTTAGCTCAGGCAATATTGTTCTGATGATACATTGGATATACTTCTATTCTCTTTGACTTAGAAAGCCAGAGACACTCACTCTGTTTCACTGGCCATTGTTACTTCCAGATACAGACTCACATTGCCTGGGCAACCAAGCTCAAAACTTCCCCTCACCCGGCAGGGCAATCGTTGACCCTATCTCATCAGCTTCCTTTCTTCGTGTGTATCTTAAATATTAATTTGCTTAGAATTCTTTTAACCCTATACAAACCACTATCAGTAGTAGATCAGGTCCCTTTCCTCCTTCTAGGAAATCACTGGGACCCCACTGTATGCCAAAAGTTGGATTAACCATCTTCTTACCCCGATTCATTACCTTGGCCTCGGGTGACTGGCCCAGGGGCAGCACCTAATCTCCACTTGGGCCAGTAGAGTCATTCTTCAGTTTACTTTCTAACTGGAACTGAGAAAAATAATCCTTCTTGTTACAGGTTGTATTGTGTTAAGAGTATGTTATCTAATTGCCTCAAATTTGTGAATTTTCATTTTCTTCTGTTATTGACTTCTAATTTTACTTCACTGTGGTCAGAAAAGCTATTTTGGATAACTTCAAACTTTAAAATTTTATTGAGGCTTGTTTTATATCCTAACATATGGTCTCTCCTGGAGAATGCTCCACTTGAAAAAAATGTGTATCCTTATGCTGGTTTCAAGTGAAGTGTTTTGTATGTATCTTTTAGGTCTAGTTTATTGATAGTATTATTTAAGTCTTCAATTTCCTTACTGATCTTTTGTTTAGTTGTTCTGTCCATTATAGAAAGTTGAGTATGGAAGTATCCAACTATTATTGTAGAACTGTCTATTTCTCCCTTTAATTCTGTGGATTTTTGCTTCATATATTTTGGGACTCTGTTGTCAGGTGTATGTACATTTATAGTTCTCATATCTGCTTAATACTGAAGCCTCTCTCTATCCATTCAGAAACTTAAAGCAACCACAGATTTTCTCAAGATGCCCAGGTAATCTAATAATAGATTGGGTAGTCTGATGTTTTACAGTTTAATATTAATATAATATTTGGGATATATACCATAGTTGTTATAATGCAGGGTCTAGAAGTTTTTGTTAATTAACTTACATAAAGGAATATAGGATTTTTTTAAAAACAAGAAAAAAGAATGACTAAGACAATTTGGGATGAAAATCAATTCTAGGAGATCCTCAGAACTTCCTCCTTTGTGAAAGTGTTATAATATGCAATTCATATGTATACATAAGATTATTTGTAAGAGGCAGCTCTTACAGTAAATGAATTTTATTTATGTAAACACCTGTCATGATGCTCTTAGTAATTTTGTAATCCAAAAGGTGAATGCACTATAAAGCATTAAAAGTGCATTTTCTAATTCCCTATAATGAAAAAATAATTTGATCTAGTTCCAAGCAGCAAATGAAAAACAGCTGTGCTCTGTTCCTTTGCTACTTCTTTATAGTGTCCTCCTGTGTGATCGAGCCCACTGCCCAAATGTGAGAGGTGCTGCTTCTTCGAAACTTTAAGGAATGTGGAAGATTAATTCCCTGTGCCTTTGATGCCTGTCAGAAAGTTTCAGTAGGTAAGTGAAGAAGCCTGAATGACTCAGAGACTCTTTAAGTAAGACAATCAAAGTTAGAAGGTATAAAGCAGCTTTTTAAAAAGCAAATATAAAAAGAAAAGGTCCTGTTTGCTGTTTAAGTACGGACTGTATTCTGGTGCTGCAAATAGGTGGAAATAATCCCCAGACTCACAGAGAATTGATGATCCATAAGTACGCATTGGTTTGACTGGCTTTCACTTACTACATCTGCTCAGTCCATAATTCCTTCATTTGGAAATGCATTGTTCCCTTCCTGAAACAGAGAGTGGATGAGGCCAGTTATAGTGAGTAGCCTAATTCTTCTCCCAACACACACA
>NW_011888824.1:829831-836456 GCF_000151845.1 Pteropus vampyrus
GGCTGACCTGCACTGCCAAAAAGCAGATAGATGTAGAAAGCAAGAGCAAAGAGGGCAGCAGCTGGGACAGTCTGATGAGGAAGGGGAGAGGTGGGGACTGGCCAAGCCTATGTAGGCAACGTGGACGTTTATATAACACTTAGTCTTCACTATGCCTTTTATGTTTAAGCAAATGTATTATCTATGAGGCAGATATCATTATCCCCAGATAACATAATTATTCTCACTTATGTCTATAAATGAAGAAATTGAGGCTTGCCTAAGATCACAATTTTATTAAGGCTAGAGCTGTAACTCAAATCTACAGCACTTCATGCCTCTTAAACTTTTGTTATTTACAGGGGTCCCCAAGCCCTGGGCCATGGTACTGGTCTGTGGCCTGTTAGGAACTGGGCCACACAACAGGAGGCGAGAGGGCGAGCAAGCAAAGCTTTATCTCTGTTTGAAGCCGCTCCCCAGTGCTAGCTAACATCACCGCCTCAGCTCCACCTCAGATCATCAGGCATTAGATTTTTATAGGAGCACTGGTCCCTGGTGCTAAAAAGGCTGGGGACCGCTGATTTAGAATATTAGCACCAAGTCAGCTGTGGATCAAAACGCAATGCAGTAATGTGTTTTCCAATGTGGCTGGGGCTGAGTTTCTGATGGGGAAGGATGATAAGAAATCTGGCTGGGCTTGTAGGCTGTTGTTAAGTATTTGTAATTTATCCTAAAGGAAATGAGAAGAACACATTTGAGTTTATGTTTTAAAACAGATACAGCAAACTATGGCTTGTAGGCCAAATCTGGTCCACTGTCTATTTTGTAGTGTAGACGACATTTATGTGCATGTTGTCTAGTCAGAATTTATGCTACAATAGTGATCTGAATATTTTCAACAGAAACTACAGGGCTCACAAAGCCTAAGATAATTACTATCTGATCTTTTACAAAAAAAAAAAAACTTTACTGACCTCTATTTTGGAGAGATCTCTCTGGCTGCGATGTTCTTTAAAGGGAACCAAGATGAGAGACAGTAGGCCAGCAGGAGGCTACCTCAAAAGTCTTAGTGAGAGATGACAAGAGTCTGAAGTTAATTTCGAGCAATGGCAGTGAGGGGAGGTGCACAGGTTTAAACCACTAAGGTGAAGACTTGAACAGACTTGGAGCCTGGCTATGTGAGTTGAGGAGGTAGAAAGATAAGAGTGATTCCAATTACACTAATAGATTCTTTTTCATGGTAATTAAAGGCACAGGATTAGATGCTTCACTCAAAAAGAAAATGAAGAGAGAGGAGGCCCAGGAAGGTCCTTTTAAAATATAATTGTATAAAAGCTGGCCGAACAGAGGGTAGCACTCAGAGAAGATGTAGAAGGAGCTCACAGACAGCAGAGAGGACCACCAAAGGTCAGTAATGTCAAAGTCACCACTGGATGGAGGTGGGGACTCGTAACTTGCCATTGGATTTGTCAAGAAGGAGAAGTTTCTGTGGAAAGGCAAGGGGCATATACCAGACTCTGGTGAGTGGAAGAATGACAGAAAGGTGAGGAAGTGGGGAGAGAACTTAGACGTGACATTTTCAAACCGCTTGATTCTGAAAAGAAAGGTAGAGATAGTAAGACAGCTTCAGGGAAACTGGGATTGAGTGAGAATTTCATTTTTTAACTCTTAGGGGTTTTTTGTTTTGTTTTGTTTTGTTTTTAATAGAGGAACCATGTGAGCGAGCTTAAATGATGATGATGATGAACCAGTAAAGGGAGAAGCTGAAGATACAGATGCAAGTAAGGCTGACTAATGGAGGATGGCTGCCAAGGGGGCTAGAGGGAAAAATCTAGAAAAAGTAGAAAATGGAATCATCTATTGAGAGTGAGGGAGAATGCCGCAGAACCAGTGGTTTGAAGAGTCCTTATAGATGATGGAAAAGAGAAAGATAACTAGGCAAATCCAAAATTGCTAGGCAAAAGGAAAGGTCCAGCTGAAGATCTGTGAATTGTGTGATTTTCTCCACCATTGTGAAGGGTTCGAGTAGAAAACTAAACACGCTATTTCAAGAATGAGGAGTTGCAATAAATAACTCCGGCTGACAGAAATGCTATTTAAAATTTTTAGTATAAGAGACATCTATTCTTCTACTTCTGTGACTATAATAACTCTTGGCCTTGAATCAAATTAGAGTTTGAAAAGACTACACATGTGTACCCACAGAGACTTAGCCCCTCATAGATGTGTCTTCCTTAAGTTTCAATTAAATTTTTTGGCCTTTTCAAGATACTCAGAGAGGGGTCCATATGGCATTATTCTAGGTTCCCATTGTAACTTAAGGGGAAATTTTCAAAATGTCCAGAGCCCTTGATGTCTTCAGATGAAAGAGGATAATGTCCTCAAATTCCTTGCAGCAGGAACCCACTTGTGTGGCACCAACCTTGACTTCCAAATGGAACAGTACATCTTCAGAAGGGAAACTGATGGCATCTATGTCATAAATCTGAAGAGAACCTGGGAGAAGCCTTGCTGGTAGCTCACGCCATGTTGCCCATTGAAAACCTGGCTGATGTCAGTGTCGCATCCTTCAGAAATACTGGCCAGTGAGCTATGCTGAAATCTGCTGCTCCCTCTGGAGTCACTGCTATTGCTGTCTCCTTCCCTTTTGGAATCTTCACTAACCAGAACCAGGCAGCTTCCCAGAGCCAGGACATCTGGATGTTACCGACCCCAGGGCTGACCACCATAGCTCTGTGTAACACAGACTCTCCTCTGCACTATGTGGACATTGCCATCCCGTACAACAAGGGAGCTCACTCAGTGCATTCGATGTGGTGGATGCTGGCCCAGGAAGTTCTGCCTGGGTGTGGCAACATCTCCCATAAACACCCATGGGAGGGCATACCTGATATTCACTTCTACAGAGATCCAGAAGAGACTGAAATAAAGAGTAGGCCACTGTAGAAAAGGCTGTGACTAAGGAGGAATTTCAGGGTGGATGGACTGGCCCAGCTCTTGAATTTCCCGCTACTCAAACTGAGGTCACAGACTCACCTGAGATGTGCGCATGCCCACCACACCTATTGCAGTACCCTACTGAAGACTGGCGCTTGCCCTGCCACTGAAGATTGGTCTGCATTTCCCACTGCTCAGGTCACCGAATGGGTGGGAACAACCACTGAATGGTCTTAAGCTTTCCGTTCACAGACTTTTAAATAGAAATAAGGTAGATGGAAAATGAAGTTTATATAAAAAAAAAAAAATTCTGATTTCTTCTAGTCTGTAAACGAAAGCCCATATTCCTTGGAATTTGTAGTAAAGACCCTAGCTTGGGCCTACGCTGTGTTAAACCTAAAGTTTAAATGAGTCTGATGATGCCTGGAAGACCGATAAGGGAGACTCTAGGAGAGTCTTTTCCATGTGGAGCCAGATGAGAAACACGTGTTGAAGGACAAGAGAATCAATGTATTAACATATTCAATGTTGATACAAAGTAAGTTCATCAATTATTATGTCACCAAATTACTTATGAGGCAATGAACACCAGGTATAAGCATTATTGGAACCAAGAGTTACAACTTGAGTGCTTGCTTATTAGTAGCCAAGCATTATTCCAGGTCCTTGAGCTACATGGTCTCATTTAATGCAGAAAACTTCTGAGGAGGTATTGCTATTGTTTCCCTTTAATAGATAAAGAAACTGAAACTAAGGAACGTCCCTGTTACAACATAGCTGATAGTAACACCAAGATTCACTTTGGTAAAGCCGAAACCATCCTAGACACCTTTCTAACAGTAGGAGTGTCAGCCCACAAGTTCAGGTGTACAGAAAACTTTTGAAAATTTCTATAACTCAATCTCTATTTTAAACTTCATCCTGAGACTTCTATAAGTAATTAACCTGGTGTCATTTCAAGGTTTTACCCCTCTCATTCCACTCTGAGTTAATGACAATATTTAGGAGGCTTATGTGGCACCAAGCCCTGGGCCTTAGTAACCTGCCTAAACTAGATGCTGCTAAGACAGCCATTGTCCCACTCAATGTGGCCCTTGGTCCATGGCCCAAAACTTGTCAAGTTCAGAAGATCAATTTCTTTTGCCCTCACAGTAGTTTTAAATGTAGAATCAGATTGCCTTTGGGCAGGGCTCATACTAGAGGTTTGCACCATCCCCACTAGTGTCCCAGATATACCACTCCAAACCTCATACTTAAGCTACCCGCTGGGAACCTGGACACACTGGATTATGATTCTGGTTAGAGAATCCACAAAGCCTTTAGCTCCTTGGTCTATCTGTCCTTGGTCCCTTCAGCTTTGGGGACCCAAGACCCTCAGAGATTCTGCTGCCTCTCTGGTGGCACGAGCAGGAAGCAGGGCCTGAGCTCACTCGTCTCTTTCTCCACAGCCCTGCGTGCTGGAGAATATTTCTCATCCTATGGAATCCTTTACCCACCATACTTATTAAGTTCACTTTCCCTGGATCCACAAATTTTCTCCTCCATCCAGGGCTTAGGATTTGGAAAATAAAAAGGATTTCCAAGTGTATCCTGCCCTTTCCTCTCTGGAGGCAAAGAGAGCCAAACTTATGAGGTGTTTCCACAAAGAAAGTACAAGGAAAGAAAAATAGGATAATAATGAATAACATAATACCAAAATAGTATCTCGCCACTTGGAATTCTTTAGAAGAAAAATGCCACTTAACTGTAAGGAACGAAGTATAGAATAAAGGTCCTTGGATGACTTGGGTGAGAGCTCCACTAACTTATCTTCTGGCACCAACACAACAACCACACAGAAGGGCACAATATGCAAAATACAACACATTGCATTTAATATCCAAGAAAGTTAGAAGCTGAAAATCTGTGCTTTCACAGCACCCTCAGATAAGAGCAATTATAAGAACCTCTTTTCACCGCATACTTGGTAGCATTTTGATAGCCTGCCCATTTGCCTGGTGAAACACTTTCTGGTGGCATGAGGTCACAGAGTGCTGACACCATTTTATTCCTTGTTCCATTTCTAATATGTGCTGTGTCGATTCCATCAGGGCTCTCATAAGTAGAGTCATTTTCTTTTTAAATTACAGGTCAATTTTTATGTTCTCTCTGCATTTTTCTTTCTTCCAATATGGCAGCTGGGGGAAAAAAATATTAAAAAATGATGAAAGAACAAATACATGAAGAATGTAATATGGCATTTGTGAGTTTTTGTCTATTTTTACCTAAGTGTGACTGTGCAAGGTCAAGTTTCATGATTCCAAAAATTACAAACCCTTTATATATATGAGATGTTTTCTTTGAAATAATTGCTATTTCTCCTACAATCGGGCACTCTCTAAAAGCCCAGATTAGCTTTTACCTTAAGGCAATGCTGCTTATACTAAGTTGTACATGAAAATATATTCCAGGCCTGTAGCCTGGGTTCGGAAGTATGGAATGTGGACATCAAAGAGGACCACTGAGCAAACAGGGTGTGGAGACTGGGGCACCTGGAAGGTATGGCAGGTGGGGCAGAAGGACTGTGAGGGTCTAGGTGGACAGGCAGAGTTTAGCATCCTAAAAGTACAGTGTTAGGGTCCTAAAAGGATGTGGAAGGATTGAACATGGAGAACTGAGGCCATGGACAACAAACAGTAGATGATACAAGAAGCACGACCCACACTCAGAACAATGGAAAGCCCAGACATTAGTCATGGGTTTGAAGGGCCTGAGCAATGGTGAGAGCTACTGGGCAATCAGACCTCACAAACGTTGTTTAATTCAACATTGCACATGTCTCTGCTGAGATGAGGGAAGAAAATGTCAGAGAAGTTGAGTGAATTGCCTGGTCACCCATTTAAGAAAGTGACTCAGACCAGATTTGACTCAAGTCCATTCAAGAGCATTCAAAAGCCTGAATGTTTCAAGCTTCACCAAGACTGACAGAGTACAGAGATGAGGTCTTCTCAGGAAGCACCCTATCCAAGCCAGTTCTGGAGCTTGCAGTGTTTCTCAAAACATGATCTGTGAACCCCTTCAATAAGAATCATTCTAGCGGCTTGAAAAAAAAATATTAATTCCTGGGACTCTTTCCTGATTCAGAAGTTCTGGACTAGATTTCAAGAATTTTAATTTTTCTCAGAGCTCTTGATCCAGGTTGTACCCTGACAGTGCTTCATTATCCTGGCCACTACAATTGGATTATGGCTGGACATAAGACCTAGGCAGGGCTAATGGGTGTCTTCTCTAGGATTAACTTGAAGAGCACAATATTCTTTGCACTGACAGTGCTAAGCTTTGAGGTTGTGAGCTAGGTTGGCTGGGTTCATCTTATCCACTACACAGAAGGACATTCCTTAAAGGAGGCTGCAAGTCAGAAATAAGCTTTTGAGCCCTTGGATGCACTTATGTCTGAAATCTACCTTGAATCTCCTACTTCTTTGAGTCCATGCTGCTTTTTTTTTTTTTTTCTTAAACTAATTTGAGTTGGGTATCTGCCACTTGCAACTAAGTGGCCTAGCCAGAGTTTGCGTGAATCAGACCAGAGGTTTACATAAATGCAGTATGAGTCACCATCGTAATGGGACTTCCAACTTCACTGAGGTTATCCGTGGGCAACAGAGCAGAGGGCCTAAGTTACCCATTGTTTTGTCGTACTTCTTGATCCTCACACTTTCCTTGGCTGATA
>NW_011888824.1:837926-854884 GCF_000151845.1 Pteropus vampyrus
AGTCATGTGGCCCCTCAACCACTGCTCTGCAGAAGGCCTGGGCTGAGAGTTTCAGGAAAACAAGACAGTGGCTTTAGTTCTACTTTTCCGTTCATCTAACTGTTGGCATGGAGCATTAACTGTATTTTTTCAAAAAAAAAAAAAAAATTTTTTTTTTTTTTGTGAAGAAATAATGAAATTCAGAACCAGGAGCATAATTCTTGGACAGAATGCTTATTTTGTAGCACAATTCTGGAGACATAATAGCTTCCCTAGGCACCGTTTTAATAAATCTCTGTAAACGTGGTATTGTAGTAGAGAAGCTGATTTTGTTAGTTTCTCCCATGTACTGCTTTAACCATGGTGGAACCGAATAGGGAACATTTAACAGAAGGGTGCTTACATGAAGGGACACTCAGTTTGTAGCTATATGTGCACTTCCATCTGCCCATTTGTGAATTATTCAACCAACATGAAACAGCACTGTTTGGGGGTGGGTTCCTTTTTTTTTTTAACAGTGAAATTTAAATGGGCTCAATTCCCTGAAATAACTAAAAAAAGGAAACTACATCAGCACCTCCAACACAGACAAAGCTGGCCAAGGGCTGTATTTATCATCACCAGCTCTGCAGGGTTTTTAAATTTTTCCAAGAAAACTGAAGGAAGTTGGTTTTCAAAGAAAAAAAAAGACATTTTGCTCTAAGAAAGGAAGGTCAGGGGCCTGTCATCAGGTGTTGGCTAGAACAAATAGTAAATTACCCTGGCAGCATTGAGTTCTCTCAGGCAGGCATTTAATGGGGGGAGGGAGGAGTTGCTGGGTGGCTGGGGCCATCCTAGGACACAGCCTTATGTACTAGGTGCCATGCTAGAATTTGCTCGGACCTCTTAGTGCAGGGGTTTGGATGAAGTGGTGATGTCCCTGCGTCACTGTTGGACTGGTCCCTTTGCTTACTGATTGCCTACCACTCTGAGAACAAGACAGTTATTCAAGTCCTCTACTTCTCCCCTCACACTACCTCTCATCCTGTCAGCCTCGCACCAACTTCGAACCATCAATTCCTCTCATTTGAATGCATTAGCAATGCATTTTCTGTCAGTGCTCTGGCCTCTCTGTGACGTCATCCGCCACCTCCTTTGTGCCTCTGCCTGAGGCTTTTTCTCTCTATTCCAGGGAAAGAAAAGGCTAAAGGCCTGAGCTCTACTCGCCCCTCTCCCCGTCCTCCCTGTTTCTCCCTCTTTCCCTCTGCGCCTGCATCTCCTCTCCCATGATCCTTTCTGCTTCCACGCACTCCCTGAACATGCTGCAGTATTAATCTCTCCGTGAGTCCCCCTTTCTTACTTTTGTGACCCTTTTTTCTCTTTTCTCACTTTCTACCATCTCTCTTTCATCATTTTACTCCTTTCTTTCTATCCTGCCCCTCTTCTACCTTCAAAGGTCTCTTTTCTCTTTCTCATTTTCTTTCCCTCCATTTTTAATCCTTCTCCTCATCGCATACCCACTGGATGCCCCATGTCTTTTAGTCCCTCCGTTCTTTTGCAGTCCCATTCTCTGAGTCCCACGCCTTGTTTTTTTCACAGGTCCCATTATCTCCTTCCCTTCCTCTGCCCCGTGACTGATCCTTCCCACACCCATATATATCTTTATGCCCTTTCTCTCTTATTTATATTCGCCCTGGTCTTTCATCTACCTGTCGTAATATAATCTTTCTTAAAAGACTTAAGGTCCAAATTGAAATTAAATAACTGAAAAAATACACTCTTAAAGGTTATATTCTTCATTAGGAATTATATTATATTTTATGAAAGCTAGGAAAATGGCCAAGAGAAAGGCACTTGGTTTTTAGGACTTACAAAGGCCTCTGAATGCTTGTGTTTCTGTGTGAATACATGACACAGAAATTTCTTTAAATAATTCCTATCCTTACTACTCCATTCCTAATCCCACGAATGTTTTGGGTCCCATTGTGTCACACCCTTTAGGTGCCTCTTCAGCCCCAGCTCCCCAGGCTGGCTCAGATGTGGGTCCCAGACAAGGGTGGTGAGTATATGTAGGACTCTGGGCTTCAGACTCCTCTGTCAAATGTGATCGGCTCTGATCATTCAGAGCTACTGTGAGGATTAAGATGGTCCTTGTGAGGAGAAGGGGTGATTCAGGTGCAGGGTCACCTCATTCCCATGCTTGTTCAGACACAGACTCACTCGCTGCTCTACCAGCTGCAACCAATAAATTATCTAATATTTCATTTTAAAAAAGTAAAGAAAAAGGGCATTTTAAAAATTCATCCAAATCTTAAATGTATTCTCCAACATTCATATCTTTATTCTGAAATAATTTTCCTTGGAGGAAAATCAATAATAGATTTATTCCTCATAGATGTTTAACTTTTTCTATGCTAATGACCCCAGAGAGAGTCATGTGAGGAAAAAGAAAAGTTAATACTGGATCTCTCCTTTTCCATAGGAAGCATGACACAAGAACAATGCAACTGTGTCAGTAAACCTTGCCACTCATCTCGAAAATTATGTTTAAATATTTTGTAGTTGAGTGTGCATATTACACAAAGGTGGAACCTTTCTTGAATAACACTGATTTAAAAATCAGAATGATATATGTCTTTTGAGTCACACAAAATGCAATCCAAACAGTATCCACTATCGGTCTTTTCAAATATTCAATAACACAGTTTCACAAAGGTGACATTTAACTGCACAGAAGTGTGGAAAACATCTTACCAGATTAAGAAGATCAGAGTTCAATCACAAGTGTACATATGTTGAAGGGTAGTCTATTCAGATATTAATTTGGTGAGGCTTTGTATTTGTTTTCTTTGCTACTTTTGCTTGCTTTCTATATTGTTTACCTACAGAAGAATCAGAAAGAATGAGGTGTATTTGTCCTTCTCCCACACCCCTGACCTTGGTGACAAGCAAGGATTTGAGTCCAGAAGATCTGTGGCTTCCTTTACTCCCAGCACAGAATTAAAAGATTTTTTTCATTAACTGCTTTAGGGGGTAGTGGGTGAGGAATGGAGGTCTACAGGTTGAGAGTGGAGTGTAGAGTGACCTGAACTAAGCTTACTCTGACCAAGAAAGCAGATAGGGCCTGAAAGAGGTACAGGGACCCTCCCCACCCAGGCAGGTGGCATTGGGCAGTGAGAGAACAGATGAGAACAGCTGCCTCTGCATCCGGGGCAGATGACAGAACTCCTGGGGAGGGAATACCCACCACTTAGACAGGCAGGGCCCTGGGAAGGGGAGCCATGACACTGGGCAAGTAGTTATTGATAAGACCAGCAGAACCATTTGCTTTCTCTGCACTGCCACTATATATAATCAGCAGTGATCATGAAGACCAAAGACCAGGAGGCCGGTCACATAAGACCTGGCTTGAACAAGACTGCTTGGAACTTTGAATAGCCTTAGTGGACCTGGGGTGTGTGGGGGCGGGAAGGGGGTGGGGAGAAGCTCCAGAGTCTGTCTAATAACAAATGTGATTAAATTTCCCACCATTACTGCAAGATGGAGATTTGGAAAATATTACATTTTATTTAAAGAGTGAAAGAAAATGTCACATTTTTGCATCTTGATATTGAAATAAAATGTTTATTTAGTAGTCGTGGTGGTAAGTGGTATGTATGTGTCTGTGTGTGTGTGTGTCTGTGTGTGTATGTATTTTTCTTCCAAATTATCAGGAGACTGCAAAGTTTAAGTCCAATTCTAATACTATCTCAATAGTTTGAAACTATGAACACATTTTCCCATAGAAACAATGTTATGTTTAGAAAGTAGACCATCAGATAGGCCTGCAAAGATTTAATTTAATCTAAAATTAAAATCATTTAATCTAAAATGTTATATATTGACAAAAAATATTATTATGACATGATAATTAAATAGAAGAGGAAAGGTTGTAGAGAAAAAAAATGTTTCCTTTATTATGAATGCTGGCACTTGAAGAAAAGAAGATTGTTAGGAGTTGGGTTTTGTTATGTCTAATTTGCCCAATAAAGTAGTAGACAACTTTCACGTTAGATGGTTTGCAGCATTAGTCACCAGATAGTGACACTGACCCAATGCTGCTTTGTTGCAACTTAAGGAAGGTCACAGAAATGATATCTGTGGGGAGTATGGTAGAGCACTAGTCTCAGAGGCAAGAAAGAATGATCATCCTGTGTCCTGCAAAAGGAAAATCTGACATGCACTCCTCCTGGGAACTTTGTATGACCTTTTTCACTCGCCTGAGCTGACAGGCCACATACTGTTTAAACATCAGAGGTTGCACACAGTGCTGCACTTTCATTTTGCTAAGCTTTCAGGATAAACTTTATGCAAAGACAGCATGGGCAGCCATCCTGCTGGATGCATGAGGCACATTAGACAAGTCCCCCATTAATAAACAAATCCACCCTCACCAATCCTACAGAGTATAAGAGATACAGGTATTAACGTCTTTAGATCAAGGCCCCTGGAAAAATGCACATATTTTCTGGGAAGGCAATTTCTTTTCTAAGAATTTGAATTATTATCTTACTTTCATGTAGAGTAGAAACAAGAAACATGCAGTGTTAGATGACCAAATACCAACAATAGATGTGTTATATAGGGAGAATTTTCTTTCCATAATTAAAAAATAGTATAAAACTAATAATTACATTTCATGCAGATATCTTTTTTTATCTAAATGATGTTAAAATGGTGAGGAAAACCCATAATAGTACCTGCCTCCCACTGAGAAGCACCTTCTTCAGCTAGAGATACAGGCAGCCTTCGAACCTCCCATGACAGAGCCCAGCCTGCTGTGGCATCCTGGGGATTACAAAGGGCTGCTCTCTGGCCCTGGAGACGGCACATTCTGTACTTGCAAAGTATAGAGCCCTTTTTGGAAGCTGAGTGCCTCCCAATAGAGTGGGAGGAAGATGAGGAAAACAGGAGAAAACTCATATGAGGCAATTACTCCAGACTTAGTCCAGTGTCCAATTATTCGCACAACAGAATTCCTGTCTTCTTATATCATCTTAAATCTTAAATCACGTTTAAATAAATAATTATGCAGTTTCCTTATATGAACTAGCATTTTCATTAACCATCTTGAGATTATATAAATAAGTCCTCATCTTGAGCTATTACTCATGCATTCACTTGCCTCAAATTTTGGAGCAATTCTCCTAAAGTCTTTGGAGCTTCAAACAAATGATTAGCCTTTTGTCGCATTATTATCCTAAGTCTCATCAAAGTACTGAGACTGAAACCCAGGTAGCAACTAGGAGGGCAGTGGCAGGATGTGACTGAATTCCAGGTACTGAAGAAGGAGAGACAGCATTGTTTAGGACTTGTATTAGTTTGCTAGGGCTGCTGTAACAAAGTACCACAAACTAGATGGCTGAAAACAACAGATACTTATTGTCTCACAATCTGGAGGCTAGAAATCTGAAATCAAGGCATGGGCAGGGCCTGTGGGTAAGATCCCAGTTTATGATGGTTGCCAGAAATCCTTGGCATTCCGTGGCTTGTGAATGTATCATTCCAATCATCCATCTTCATGTGGATATCGGCCCTCTGTACGTGTCTGCCTCTGTGTTCAAATTTCTCCTTTTTATACAGACACCAATCATATCAGATAAGATTAGATCAGATCAGATTAGATCAGATCAGATTAGATTACTTGATTTTAACTTGATTACCTCTATAAAGACCCAATAGCCAAATAAGATCAAATTCTGATACTGAGGGTTAGGACTTCAATATATCTTTTCTGAGGGGACACAGTTCATCTCACAATAAGGGTGTCAGTGAGTGCCAAACAAAAAAGTCTGAATTGCGTGTGTATATACATATCAGCCATACTATTTCATTAGACATTCAGGGAAGAAAATAAAAGCAAAAAATTTCTGAATGAACATGGGATGACAAGTTTAAAAACATGAAATACTGTTCTGAAAAGCTGACAGTAGATTAATACAATGTAGAATAGGGAATTGATGCTGCTAACAAAGAAACAGGATAACAAAAAGAAAGAAAAGGTAGCAGCAAAGGCAAACTTTGCCTGCTTCACATCTTTACATGGGGTTGGTTTAGGATGATTGTTTAGTATATACTGTGGAAAGTCAGTTTATCCCCAATTGGTCAAATACCAAATTATATTTGTGCTATGTATTTTAGATAAGGTACTTTATATTTCCTTTTGAAAGTAGGTTTGTGAAATATTGACATCTAAATCAAAATCATAATAAGTTTATATATCAGAAATATTGAACTCAAATGTTAGCTTTATTATCTGTAGTGGGCCCCTAAAAAGGTACGTCCAGATCTTATTCCCCAGGACCTGTGAATGTTACCTTATTGGAAAAAGAGTCTTTGCAGATGTAATTACGTTTAGGATTCTGAGATGAGGTGATCATCTCAAAAGAGAGCCTATAAGGACTCTCATCTTCTATAAGGACTCTCATCTTCTATAAGGACTCTCAACGATGAGAGTCCTTAGAGAAAAGAGATGCAAACACATAGGAGAAGGTGATGTGAAGATGGAGGCAGAGGTTGGAGTCAAAGAATGTCAACAGCCACCAGAAGCTAGAATAGGCAAAGAAAGGATTCTTCCCAAGAGCCCCAGAGGAATGTGGCTGTGCCAACACCTTGATTTTGGACTTTTAGCTTCCAAAAGTGCAAGGGAATAAATCTCAGTTGTGTAAGCCACCTGGTTTGCGGTAATTTGTGTTGGCAGCCCTAGAAAACTAATACATAGTCATTTCCTTGTGTAGTTTTGAAGAAAGCACTGGCCCATATTTTGTAGTGTCAATTCTGGTGGTCCAAGGTTGGGTTATAAACAGACTTTTCCACAATTCAGATTTTTTTTTTTTAACCTGGATCATGCATTTATTTTTTATAAATACACACACACACACACACACACACACACACACACACACACACACACATCTGTGTATAACATATCTGCACATTGCTCCCAGAAAAATTCTAGAAATTTTCTGCCCCATGAGGTACGTGAAAGTTCTTATTTCTCTCATATGCATTCCAGAACAGAGTATCATCATTAATTTTTTTAAAAGTTTTTTATTTTATTATTAGTTTCAAGTATATAGTAAATTCAACTTTTAAGTCACACTATTAGACTTCTGTACAAATGAGGTACATAACTCGATACAAACAAACAAAAATGAAAAGCAAATAAGATAATACTCATTGATTCTAGAAGTATTTATGGAGTACCTACCAAGTGTTCAGGGCATTGGGGAACAGCCGTGCATAAAGTCTCTGTCCTCATGAAGCTTACTCTCAAGTGGAGAATTCAGAAAGTAAGCAAATAAACAAAAATTTATACATCAGGTAGGGATAGGTGCATTAAAATATAGCAGGATAAGAGAGTGGAGCGATGAGGGTAGGGAGCTGTGAGTTACTTTAAGTAGGATGGTCGGGGAAGGCCTCTGAAGAAATGGTAATTGAGCACAGACCTGAAAGAAGTAAGGGAGTGAGCCATGCACAGCTCGAAGGGGAGTCACTTCCAGGTAGAGAGAACAGCACGGGACAAGGCTGAGGCAGATAAGAATTGTGCCATATGAGTAACACCAAGGCCAGTGTGGCTAGAGTGGCTCAAACCAGGGGGAAGGGTTGGAGAGGACAATGATGAGGACTTTGAGGCACAGTGAGGGCTTTGGATCCATTCTCAGTGAGGTGGCTTGGGGAGTCAGCCTCTGTCTCTCCAGCAGGAGAGTCATTTGCAGGTAATTATTCTTTCTTGCCCAATAGCTCACCTCCTCCCAACTGTGGAGACAGAAGTTAATTACCCAGTTCCCACACTGTCTGCCACACCTGCACCAGACGTGGTATCACTGGATCCCATGCCTTAGAACCTTTCCAAGAGTCTGATTTCTTTTCAGCAGGGGTCTGAAGAAGCCTGATTATTAAGTAAAACTTCCCTTTTACGTGCTGATTGGAGGGTTATTTAGCAGCTGGGAGCCAGAACAAAAATGGTGAGTCAGGCTTTGAATCCATTTTCTCAGAACCTAAAACGCCCTAAGTGAATGGATCATGGAATTCAAGAGAGAGGAGGATAAAAAGTGTTACTTCTGAAACATGAAGCTCTGATGTTTTTCACAAGTTTAGCCCTGTTAGTTCTAGAGGCATAGCATGGAAAAGGCTGCAACAGGCAATGGTAATAGTCCCTACTGCTGATCTCAGGGCAGGTATCCCCAACCCCTTCTGACATGACAACGCAATCCAAAAGGCCTCGGAAGAAATATCCCCCATCCTCCATCATCACCCTTTAATCAGGTTATGTCTACAAATATAAAACTTGTATTAGCACATATAGTCAGCATTCAATAAGTATTTAGTAAGCACTTACACATTCAGACACAAATCAATGAATTAGGTAGGCTTTTGTTGCCATTCCAATTGTAGAGAAAATTGCTTGAGGGGAAAGAATTATTTATGTCTCATTTGCGTTGAAAGATCCAGGGATTTTACTTGTTCGGTTTATGGTTAAATCAGTGGCCAACTGTAACAATCTCTTTCTATTTTCTATGACTGTCCCTGTCCAACACAGAAAATGAGCTTAAATATTATTAATCCAAATGATTTGCATACATTTCTAATTATTACTAGAGGTCCACTAGATTTCAATATAGCCAGAGTATGGCCATTCGGGGAAGAGATTAGGTTTTAACTTAGGTTAGCAAATTATTTCATAACAATAGGTTTAAAGAAAGAATCCTCATGAGATGCAGCTGTTTCTGTTTAAGAACTTGGATGTAAATTCTTGCTTTTTTGTATTAATGACTAATAATAATAGCTACCATTTATTCTATGTTTTTTTAAGCTGTTTAGATATATCACCTAATTTGGTTCTCAGAACAACTCTGTGAAGTAGCAACTATTAGGTTATTTTTATCATGCACGTATTTCTACATTCATGTGGGCACATACATCTTTCTCAATAATATTTTAATGGCGTGTGCACACAAAAAGATTATTCCTTAGTGACCTTCCTTATTCATTGTGCAGTCTATTTTTCTTTTCTACTGACTCATCTTTATTGAAGAAACATTTACTTTTTCGTAGAAACAATTTCTTTTTGTACTCAGATGTCATCAGTTTATAACAATGAACTAACTCTTATTATTAAAAGAACAAGTGCAATAGATTTAGTTTCAGGTTTAGTAGCAAGCACAACTGACTCTTGTGATCACATACCCTAACAAATGAAAGAGGTGTGTGAACCTACAACTGAGCGTTCAACAACCCATGGGCAGAGGGAGTGGAAAATGTTAGCTAATCCAGCAAGTCAGTTCAGAGAAAGTCATTTAAGAGTCAAATATTTTTCTCCCGAAGATATTATGTATTTTTTCCCAATGTTTTCTCCATGTGTCAGACTTCAGTTTTCTGAAACACCCCATCCCTCCAAGAATTTCAGAGTGTCTCCATGGGGGTATTGCCTATGTTTTACTAAATAAGTCTCATCAGTTAATACACATACATAACAGAACTCACATTACGTATCTATAGCTTGAGAGGTTATTATAAAGTAAACATATCAGTTTAACCAGGTATAAGGAAGAGAATATTACTGGAATCCTAGAAGACTCCCTGTACCCCACATCACTAACTCCTCTTTATTCCCCAGTAGTAGGCACTATCCCCTTCAGCTTGTTTAATATATTATTAATGTACATATTAAGTTCTTAATTTTGGTTATTAAACTTTTCAGTTTAATAATTTTTTAACTCATTAATCATACTTTAAATACTGAGTCTGAGGATTCTAAAATTTAGATCTTCTATGGGTCAGTTCGTATTTTCTGTTTTTTCTCTTGATATTTAGTCATTTTATCTTATTTCCTGTTATTGAATGTCAGATATTGGATATGAAAAATCTAAATAAAATTTAAGGTTCTCCATGGTGATTTTTCTTATGGCAACCAATTAGGGTAAGGATCAATCACCTTAATCTATTCACAGATTGAACTATTTCAAAGTTGATCTTCAGTCATTGTCAGAGCTTTTCCATTTCCAGTTTCTCCTGCTCACAGTATACAGCAAATTTTTTTAGACCCCAACTGAAAACTCTGGTGTAACTTCCTTGGTAGATTCTAAATCTTCTTTTTTCTTTTTTGTTTTTTTTTTTTTTAGCTTCAGTCTCCTAAGACTAGTACAAGTTCTCAATTTCACAGCTTCCGGAGCTACTCTTAAATTGGCAAACACTATAAGAAGTAAAGCTGGCTGAAGATTGGGCTCACATAATTGTGCTTTTCTCCTCTCTGGGATTTTGGCCTCCTAAGCCATTGCCGCCTTGGTAGATAGATCTCTGATGCTTTCAAGTGGGTATTTTGTAATATTATCCAATGTTTCTAGTTGCCCTTAGCAGAGTGTTAGTCAACAAAAAGTTGACAGAAGTAGATTTTAATGTACCTATTGTTGATAGTGATATCTTATGATTTTTCTGAAGATACAATTTTTCTAGTGTTTAAAACAGTTTTTCTGCAATAAATTGTACTTATATTGAACTCTGACCATTCATATCATGGTTCTGTCCTCACTGGAGTTGGAAGAAATAAAAATCTAAAATCATGTTATTGGTAGCAGAAACACTTATTTGGGAATTTTTATTTCTCTAATAGAGATCATTTCTAAATTGCTTCCTTCAGTATAAGGCTGCAAATGATTAGGTTAACGTGTTAAAGGAACAGCAGGTTTAAGGATCTAGTCAGTTTCCCAGCAGGCAGGTACTGCCTAGTCATTCCTTGTGCTTCCTGTACCACTGATGTTCTTAAACCAAGTAATCCTTGTGCCACTCTTGATTTGCTGGTTTAATAATCTACCCTCTGGTGTGAGCCTTCAGGCACTTCACTGGTTACGCCAGAAGTTTTAAACCAAGCATTAGAAATGGCCTGGTATTTATCAAGTTCAAAGCAAAAATAGTACTTCATTCGTACATAACAAAATGCCAAGAAAGTGCCTCACTGATATTTTTTCTTGTGCTTTGCTTTTTTCTTTTTCTGTGCTTTTTATCTCTGTCAACCAACTTTCTTTTAATTATTTGTTCCCACCAAAGTGGCAGAATCGGGTCATTCCAAATTCTAGGCAGCAGATAAAACAGCTCTTGTGCAAGCCAGAGAAGGAAAAGCCTTTGAATCCCAGGTGCTTTCAACAGAACAAAATTAACATTCAAGGCTGCACTTGGCTAGATAGTGTGCCTCTTTCAGTGAGCAGAAAAATTAGGATGTTTATTTATAGCTTTCTTTGACCAACAGAAAAAGGTTCTCTTTCCAACTTGGCATATTTTTCTTTTAAACTAGTACTCATTCCTAAATTAATATTGATTGCCAATTATGGTATGTGGGTAAATTCAAATGTCAAATGATATGACAAAATGGTTTAATATAGCAATAAAATATAGGGATAATATATTTTATTGAATTTGCATATTTTAATGAGTACTTATAATGTTCAAGTGACTTTTCTAGACGGTTTTGAAGGATGCAAAGATAAAACAATTCTTAATCTCAAAGAATTTATAATAACATGAGCCCTAATGTAATTGAAATAATGTAGAGAAACAGAGGGTTACAATACAGAGTGGAAACAGAGATTACTTTTGTAATAAAGGATGTAGGAAGAGGAAATTGAGCTGGATCTTAAAGGGTGGGTAAGACCACCAAACTCATCTTCAAAATCACGTTTCCTTGAAGTATTTCCTGATGCTTCCCCAAGGTATAATTCACCTCTCCCACCACAGACACACAGACACACAGACACACAGACACACACACACACACACACACACACACACACACTTCCTTGCCCTACTCTTCCTTAAACATATCATCCATATGGATCCATAGCCTATTTGTTTATGGGTATGTCTCATCTTAACTATATTATAAGCTTCTTACGGGGTCTCCAGAACCTGACATGGGGCTAAGACTATTTGAGCCTAGAATAAACAGTTATAAGCATTTGTTTAATTAATTAATTAATTATTGGAGAGAGTAAAAAGAAGGCAGAGTAAAAATTCTAGTTTCATTGTTCCGATGACAGTTTGGAATACCCAGGAATCAGATCCTGATAGCACATTAAAATTACTGGGGAAGCTTTTGTAAAATTACATTTTATTATAGCAAATCTCAAATATTTACAAAGTACACTGAATAGTATAATGAACTCCCTTGTACTCATCACTCAATTTCAAAAATTTTCAAAGCAAAGCTAATTTTGTCTCACCTATACCTTCACACAATTGCACTCTCTCCTCCATATTATGTTAGGATTTAGAAGCAAATTGGAGAGTTAAAAAAAAAAAAAAAACACACTGATGCCTAGACATTCTAATTTAAATGGTTTAGGGGTGGGGTTTAGGCTTCTGGTGGTTCTAATGTGTACTCAGGATTGAGAATCTCTGGTTTAGAACAGTTGTGAACACACGAGGTGAAAGTACCAGAATTAACAAATTTCAGGGTGAACTCAAGGATGGTAAATCTCCATGTCTGAGATAATAGTGAGAATGGTGGGAAAAAAGGCCACGTGAGGTGGGAGGGGTGGGGAGAGCAGAGTTACCTGCTGTGCAGAGTATGTATTTTACTCTGAAGTTTCCCACTGCTCATGATCATCACTTTGGACTGAGCCATGGTCTTTATTATTAATTTCACAGATGGGAAAGCTGGATATTGAGCAATTAAATGACTTAACTAATCATGCATATTAAATTAACGTTGAAAATTAAAAAAAATTTAACCAAGATTGCCCATTTCCAGGAAATCTCTATGATATTTCATTATTTTCATAATGATTTCTAGAAAAGGAATTATTTCACTAAAGTAAATAAAAGGGTGAGTTAAGTGTATATAAGTACACAAGTGCCATTGACTAAAAAAACAGAGGCGCAAGAAATACCCTGTAACCAAAAGGAAAATAGCAACGACTACAAAGATAATCCCCTATTCTGGAAAAAAAAAGTCTTTTTTTTCAGTTTTCCTTTACCTCTTTTACTAACCAAGTTCTATTTAACAGTATCATTTTGTTTTATTTTCTTGTTCAGAGATCTTGGACAAATTTTTAAAAATATTCTTTATAGCTTTTTATTTATTTCATATTTTAACATGGGGTATCACATATTCAATATTTGTTTGAAAAATGCAATGACAACACGATGATGAATTAGAGTCAATTACAGATTGATGATCTTAAAAGTTCAATCCCTTAAAATTTTAATCATAATAGATTTCAAACTTATGATGAGGATAGAATAAGTAATTTTGTACAACATTAAATCTTGCCGAATCAAGGTACTTTTTGAGATACTGTTAATTCCAAAATGGCCAAAAAAGTTTTTTTTGTTGTTTATGTATGAAACTCACTTCAAAAAATGCTGCAAAACTACATTCCTCAAAATCAGTTTTGTTTTTAGAATATAAATCAACAAATATTTCTTGAGAGTGTATTATGTGCAAATTTAAATTAAGTTTTCTTGTTTCTTTTCAATATTTTTGAAAGTTGTTAAAATTTCTTGTGAGTTTTGCATGACTAAGCGAGTAACGTTATGGCTTTGGCATCTTGTCAGATTCAAGGATAAAATAATTCATTTTTCATATTGCCATTTCATGCATGCTCTCAGAGAGCAAGAAGAAAAAAAGAGCAACATGATGAGCAAAACAAAAAAAATAGATTGCTGAAACCCTGCAGCTGCATCTTAGACTTGCATAAAGCTTTTCTTCTTTTACTTTTCATCGGTAGGGTGTGGTATTCTCAGAAACATAAAATGTCCTTTAAAATGCCATATTTTTTCAGCCTACACATCATTTCATAATCCATGTTCCAAGTGTTTTGAAATCTTTCGATGAATATAGTGTGATAACAGAGATTTCATTAGTGTGTGAAGCATGTGGTGCAAATGCTGCCGTTTTGAAATGCCCACGATAGTACTAATATCTGCTTCACACGAGAGTGGTTTTCAGCTCCAAGGACACAGTTTGTAGCAGGTACACTACCTTTATCTCCTTTTCAATATGTAAAGCAGATGAAAATATCAGTTAAAAGTCACACTCCTTTAGAATCTACTGTTAATGAGGGGAAACGATAGCTTCAAATAAAAATCAGCAATCTTTCTGTCACTATCAACTGTTAAGTAGAATTCTGTATAGAGGAGTCAGTCTTAGATCACATCTTAGAGGCTTAGTGAGTAAAGTATTTCTTCTTTGCTTTAGAAGAAATGAGATTGTGTGGATACAGAAGCGGATTCACTGGGAAGTTAATAATGCTTAAACTACAGCCCCTCTCACTTCCAACAGTCCTTTCCAAGGTCCTGGGGGAGGCCTTAGCAATGTGTTTAATTGGTCATGTGTTTTGTAACATTTACAAAATTAAGCTATTTTAACTGCAATTGCTCTGACTACTATCTCTTTCCACTCTGACATCCCCTCCATCAATCCCTTTTTGTCACATGGCATTGGAGGACTGAGCTAATGGGAAATTGATATGGAATTACATTTGGCTTAGAACAAGTGGGATATGGTTACATGGTTCACCATCCCTTCCAGTTACAGCTACATTATTACTAGCTGTCCCGGGTGCAGTCCCGAGAGAATCGAGAGAATCGTGTAAGTTCTGGTATAGGCTTCATGCCCCTTATAGTAGACTGGCCCAACCTGTACCTGCATGATCGTTGCACTTGTCTGTCAATGATTTGTGGTGCGCAACAAGATCTGAACTTCTTTTGTGCCTTTGATCTATTGCTGGATCTTGGGGTGGGTAAGTTTTCCTCAGTGAATGTTCTCCCAAGAATAGGTCCAATGTGTTTATGCTCCGGCTCTAACCAAAACAAGACTGGTCCCCTCCCCTTAACTCCTTACCCCACAGGTAAGAGCACAGATTCTTACTGAAGTTTCCAGGACCTTAAGATGAGTGACCTGGAGAGGTCAAAGAGAAGAGAGGGGCTGCTCTCAGAGCTCATCAACTCAAATCCAGCTCAGACCTGCCTCCTCTGACCACTGATGAGAACTTTTAAGATCTACATTCCTGGTAACGTTCAAATATGCAATACAGTATTTTCAACTATAGTTACCATGCTGTACATTATTTATTTTATAACTGGAAGTTGGTGCCTTTTGACTCCCTTCACTTGTTTCGCCTGCCCCCCAGGCCCCACCTCTGGCAACCACCAATCTGTTCTCTGTTTCTGCGAGCTAGGTTTTTAGGAGATGTCTGCTAATTTCATCTATAGAAATGAATCCCTTCATTTAACTTGCACTCATTGAGAACCTGCTATAATTAAAAAAGTGTATTTATTGAGTTGTGTACTATATGCCCTGAGCTGTGCTTTAGCGGTTTACATGCTGTAATGAATTTACTTTTCCCAGTTATGTTATGATGTAGTTATTATAATTTTTTCCATTTCATAAATGGGTTCTGAGAGCTAGAAATTTGCCCAAAGTTTACCCGGAAAACATGTAGTATTTAAACACAGTCTAGCCCTAGATCCTACATTCTTTACCACAGAACTAAGTGCTCATCACTGTGCTGGGAGCAGATTAGGGGGTGATATAGTTAAAATACTGATTGACCATGACCCTGCAGCCACTCTGGGGTACTTACTCTGTCAGAGATAGTCTAATGTCATTCCCACCCTAAAATTTGCATCATCTGTTCATTCTACCTGGAATGCTCTCTCTCTCTTAATCCTCTTATTATTGTACTTTTTTTACTATTTAGACCTCTGTTCAAATTTAACTTTCTCAGCAGGCCATCCAGATTATTCAACAATTTAAACTTCTAATTGAATTATTCACAGAAGCACTCAACACTACAAGACATTTTTGGGGGTTTTAAAATGTTTATTGTTTGTTTTTTTCCATATGTTTATTGTCAAATTTGTGTGTGTGCGTGCATGCGTGTGTGTGTGTGTGCATGTGTGTGTGTAAGAAAGACAGGAAGCAAGAGGATAAAAAAGAATGCAAGAAGAGAAGATGAGAGAGAGAAAGGGTAGGAAGAAGAGAGGTATGAAAGAGGATAAACAAGAAGAAAAGAAAGGAAAGAGGCAGCACATCATGGATAGTCCTAACGGCACATGTTTTTAATGCCTTTGGCCTTCCCATCTGTATTATTGTCCTGTGGTAGCTGTAACAAATTACTCCAAACTTGGTGACGTAAAACAATTTTATTCTTTCACAGTTCTGGAGACCAGAGGTCCCAAATCAAGGTGTCTGTCAGTGGAACCACACTCTCACCAGAGACACTAGCGAAAATTCCACTTCTTGCATCTTCCAGCTTCTAGTAGCTTCTCCTGTCTTCTCATGGCCTTCTCTCTCCTCTGCGTGCCCTTCTCCTCGCTCCTCTTTGCCTCTCTCTTACAAGGACACTTATCAAGGCAGCTAGGACCCCATTGGATAATGCAGGATATTCTCCTTGTTTTAAAACCTTAATTTAATTACACCTGTGAATTTAATTATGTATTTATGTATGCCAAGACCCTTTCTTCAAATAAGGTATCATTTACAAGTTTGAAGGCTAAGGACTTGACCTCTTTCAGTGGCCATTGTGCAACCCACTTTACCATCCATGACGTTTTTCCTTATCTAGATAACATGTTTTAAACATCAGCATCTGTTAGCTGAGGTGTCAGTAAGACTTGAAATAGCTGAAAAGGTAAATTAATCTAAAATATATGAGTCATGGACATGTCAGCATTGTTGAGGAAAATTGTGTACCTGTGAGACAGACATATGTCTTATTCCTACAAGGTGACTGACTCCTTCAGGGACCCAGATTTGTATCTGGCTTCTCACCTCCATTTAGTGGCCCTAGAGACATGTTGCCCAATATGAAGTTTCAAGTCATCTCAAGAAGAAACTCTCTAATTACTTTGGCACCACATTGCTATAACACCTGTCAAGAGAATGAGGATTCCAGGTAATGCATTTTTTTTTTTTTTAGTGATAATTGCAGGATTTCATTATTAGAATTAAATATAAAATA
>NW_011888824.1:855449-862707 GCF_000151845.1 Pteropus vampyrus
GTTGATGGTTTCCTTTGCTATACAAAAACTTTTTAGTTTGATGTAGTCTCATTTGTTTATTTTTTCTTTTGTTTTCCTTGCCCGAAGAGATATATTTGAAAAGAAATTCCTCTTAGTAATATCAGAGAGTTTACTGCCTATGTTTTCTTCTAAAAGTTTTATGGTTTTGAGTATTACATTTAAATACTTAATCCATTTTGAGTTTATTCTTATATACAGTGTAAGAATATGATCCAGCTTCTTTTTTTTTGCATGTATCCATCCAATTTTCCCAACACCATTTATTGAAGAGACTGTCTACCCCATTGTATATTCTTACCTCTTTCATCATATATTAAGTGAGCATATAGGTGTAGATTTATTTCTGGGCTCTCTATTCTGTTCCATTGATCAGTGTATCTATTTTTATGCCAGTACCATGCTGTTTTGATTACTGTAGACTTGTATTATAGTTTGATATCAGGTAGTGTGATAACTCCAACTTTGTTCTTCTTTCTCAAGATTGCCATGACTATTTAGGGTTTTTTTATGGCTCCATATAAATTTTAACAATATTTGTTCTAGCTCTCTGAAAAATGCCATTGGTATTTTGATAAGGATTGCATTGAATCTATAGATTGCTTTGGGTTGAAAGACTACTTTGATGGTAGAAAGTAAGTAGAATGTGAAGACAGAGTCTTGTGACCAATTACAAATGGGAAACACTTTCTTAGTAAGGGCTTCATCTGAGGCATTAATATAAAATTTTGTTTTGATCTCCAAGAAGGTGATAGAAGAAAATGTGGTATCTCCCAAAATTATATAAGAATGAACACCAACCTGAGCTAGTGTTCCACAGAACACACTGAGATACGCTGGCAAAGGGAACAGCTCTTTTGCCAGTCAACTAATCAAGATTCACCCACTGAGATTAGGGACAGCCTTTTCCTGAGCTTGTTGCCATGTGCCTCACTAGCAAGGGGAAAGGGAAGAAGTAGGCTGCTTTGGCCCTCCTCTGAGATACAGATGGCAGCTCCCATTCCACGCATGATGAACTGAGGCTTTATTCAGCTCATAAATGGAGAGTTCATTCCACACACGTCATTCTGGCTTTGAAATTCTTAATTATTACTACATTTCACTGCTTTTTGATATGGTCCTATTATGGTTTACTGTGCTGAAAAACTTCCGGTAGTTTTTAGGGGAAATTTAAAGTGAGTCTTCAACCTAGAGACTAAAGAATGGAGGTTTTGCCCTACTAATGGCCTTCAATAGCTTTAATAGGGAACAGTTTTTCTTGGGTATCTAAAGAAGTTCTTCCTCCTTTTATTAACAGTTAGAAATAGATTTTTAAAAATCAATCTCATTTTTTTCCTTCTCCTTCTTTAAGTTACATTCATGTTGGCCATAAATTTCAATCACTCTCAGTGACCAAACCAAATGCCACCATACAAATGGCAGTATAGGGTGAAAGGATTATTTGAATGAAAAAAAAAAAAACTTATTTATAGAAATAACAGTAAGGAAAACAAAGCTACAGTTGTACACACACAACCACAACTTCTGAAGGAGCTGAGAGAATGCAGAAGATCCATCTTCTTGGTGGTAATAATTCATGTTAACAAGCATAGTGGAACTTAATTTTGTAGGCTACATATTAAAGTGTTAAGAAATGTAACTGTCTGTAATTTTCTGAAATTGGACTTAACTCTTCTTGGCCTCCATTTCTGCTAGATGGTGGAAAACAACATGGTCACTCCTGCATCAGTCAGTTTTAGTAATTTCATAGCGATGTAGTGTTTTCCCCTTTCCCTGCTTTTATAATCAATGGACACAACCCTGTCTAAAAGCATTCAGAATCAACTTTTTTAAAAGGCTCCATGTTTACCAATCTGACAAAGCTCAGTTTACATTCAGCCTCCAAGGGGACAGTTTACCACCCTGGTCATCTTTTTTGAAGTTTAGAAACAGAATCACATATTCTCCATCAAGCACACACACAGACACACAAAAGTTGGAAATCTAAAAGAGGTGTGTGTGACTCCAGATTCTAAGCTTTTTTCTGCTACTCCTTATAACTCTTATCAACCAGATCTATCCCTCCATTCTCTCTGGAGTTCCATGTATTGCCTTAGGCATAATTGATTATGTTCTTTGTCTCAAGTAAACAAGCTTATTTTGAGCCCCTCCATGTACTAAGTTCTACAAGGATTAGTATATGACATGTTCTTGCTTTTAAATAAAACACTAAGTGTGAAAATTCTTGGCAAATTGTAAAGCAGAAAAAAAAATGCTTTTTGTCTTTGCTAAGTCTTGGCTACATTTTTCAAGGAATGAAAGTCTATTCCAATATGTGTTAAAATTAAGTTATATGCAGCCACTTGCAGAGAAAGGCAAGCTCACCCTCTACCACCCTATTTCTTACTCCCTGTTGACTCTTCCTATTATGGGTTTCTCCACCCCCTTGCATTAATCTTGCTGAATTCTTTTATCTGATGTAAACATTCTTTCCTCCTTTTGGAGGGATGGGGGTAGAATTTTCACTCACTTCATTTCCTTGCCTCAAGTGAACGCTTATCACCACCATTCATCAATCTTTTCACTTGTCCAAGATCATTTATCTTGTCCATTCCCTCTAATAACTTTTTTTTTAGATCTTTGCCACTTTCTTTAAGTCTCCTATTCAACTCTGCCCCAACTTACTCTCAGCATACGAAAATTGAGGCCACTAGACATGAACCGTCTCAACTTCCTGTTTTCTTTGTCTAAGCTTATCTACATCCATCCCCAGCCTATCTATTTTTCTCTAGTCTCAGAGGATGCGATACCTTTTCTCAAGATCGACCCCTCTGTTAGGGGTGGAATTGTGTCACACACACACACACACACACACACACACACACACACATACGTTGATGTCCTAACCTCTGGCACCTGTGAACATGACCTTATTTGGAAATAAGGTCTTTACAAATGGAATTAAGTTAAGATATGATCATTAGAGTGAATACTAATACAATATGGCTAGTATCCTTATGAAAAAAAGGAAATCTGGAAACAGACAGACACACATGGAGAAGAATGCCATGTAAAGACACAAACACACAGTCGACAAATAATAAAGATTGATAGCCAGCACCAGAAGCTAGGGAGAAGCAGGGAAGGATTTGACTCAGAGTCTGAGGGAGCATGACTCTCCTGACACCTTGATTTCAGATTTCTAGCCTCCAGAACAGTGAGAGAATAAATTTCTGTTGTTTCAACCCATCTGCTTTGTAGTACTTTGTTACAGCAGCCTTAGGAAATTGATACATGTCCGCTTTTAATCCCATCACTTTCTGCCATTTCATGGCCCTCTCTGTCTATTGGTTCCTTCCCCTCTGCCTATAAACATGCCAAGTATTCTCCATCATAAAAATATTCTCTTCTGATCCAGTGTGCTGCTTAAGTTACCATCAGTCCTTACTTTCTCCTTCTTTCATGAATGTCTCAAAACAGTAGTACAAACTGTAGCTTAGTTCATTCAATCTCCTGTTCACTATACAATTTATGGTAATCTGGCTTCTTCCCCTACCAGTTTGCTGAAACTACTTTAATTATGTTCATTAATAATCTCCTAATTATTAAATCCAGTGGACATTTCCTAGTTATTTTGTATTAAATTAGCTCACTATTTTGGCATTATTGATTGCTTACTCTTTTTTTAAAACTCTCTACTTTTTTGGCTTTCACTACATTTGCCTTTCCTTGGTCCTTTTCTATTTCTCATATTTAGTTTCTTCCATTCCCTCTTGGGGCTTATCTTTCTCTGCCTACCTTTCAAATTGTGCATTCTTAGGATTTCATTCCTGTTTACAGCTTTTATTCTACCTAGCAATTTTAAGAGGATGATCCCATCCACTCCCATGATTCCAAATAGCACCAGTGTGCTAACCACTTCAGAACATCTACCTGTAGTGAAGATTTTTCTTTTGAACTTCTAGATATACATCTATTTACTAGTGTCACACTCTTGCCACAAACTCATCTAGTCCCAAACTAAATGATCAACCTTGCCCCCAAACCTTCCTGCATTCTTAGTCCCACTTTTGTTTATAAAGTTATCAAAGCTAGAATTTGGAGACTTGACTTATCTCTGGTTCTTCTATCACCTTTACATCTAATCACTCATAAACCCTGTAAATTCTACAAATCCGATTTTTCCTATTTGTCTCCATTGCTACTCCCTTAGTCAGGCTCTCATCATTTCTCCTAAATGATGCTTTCAGCGTCTGCTTTCTCCTTCAAGTCTGTCTTTCATACAGCAGCCAAATTAATGCATCTAAAAAGAATTTGAAATCATTCCCCTTAACACAAAATACAAAGTTTTTTTCCCCATATCTCTTCAACCACATTTTTTTTTCATTTTTGCCTTTGGAACATAGAGATGAGCATAATTTTGCGACCTAAGATGGCTAATGGCCCTGTGACTTCCTCATGTAGTTCTTTCTCCTTGGGATATTATCACCTGACTTGCAACTTGATTAACTTCTAATCTCCCTTTATGTTTAAGCTCAGAATAACTTCTTGGAAGAATTCCCTGAAACTCCAAACTGCCTTGGGTATCCCTCCTGTTTTTATATTCCCCTATATAGATCTGTATTATTGCTTCAACGTGTTATGGTATAATTACCAGTTTACTACCTGATTCTCTCACTAGCAGGGGAGGTCCATAGGATAGGAACTGCATTGGTTTCATCTTTGCATTCCATCCATTACCTGGAACATTGCTGGAGAATGAATAAACAAGTAACTGGAATATTGGTAATCTTTTATCTGTGGCAGACTGACAAGTAAGTTCCCCTGGGGAAAGAGAAAGGCTTTTTGATAGCTTCAAATAATACTACACAGCCTAGTTTTTGATCCTTCCTACTAAGAACAGGTAATGCAAAACCCAGTTACGTTTTAAGTTACCTCAGTTGCAGCACGTAGAAATGAACACACCATGATAAACTTCTGCTTTCCTTTTTCCTCAGTGAGCATGGAAAAACAAACACGTCTCCCCCTTCTGAATTGTAATATGCTGCTCCTTTTGGAAATGCTATTCTTTTTTAATAGGGCAGCTTCATTACCAGGGTCATCAGTTTCACAAGGTCATCCATAACCCAATGGACAGAGTCAAAGCATAAATTCACAGGAGGGCAGGCTTCTTCATACCTGCTGATTTGGGGGAGTGGGGATTATAGAGACACCAGCATTTGTATTAAACATACACACACACACACACACACACACACACACACACACACACACGCACGTACACACACTCAGAGAGAAAGAGAGATTTTTAATATTCAGAAAAAGCCAAAAATAAAATCAAGTTAAGTATTTATGTATAAGGTATTCTGAATAAGTATCCTAAAATATTCTGTACTGCAATAGTACAGGAGAAAAAACAGCACTAAGATGAATTCTCCTGTCTTATATATTCCTTACTTTTGATGGTCTTCTTAGAAATGAATGTTATTACACAAAGAGTCTAAAAGGGTGGCCCAGGACTGTTCTTTAGGCCAGCATGAAATGCAGATTTAACTTTTAAAAAGTTGTGAAATATGAAATAAAAATCATAAAAAACTTAATACATAAATATATAGTCTAATAAATCATTATAAATTAAATATCTGTGAAACCATCTTCCAGGTCAAGTAGTAGAACATCAGCACATAAGCTGAACTATGTCCCTGCCTCCAAATTCTTATATTGAAATCCTAACCACCAGTACTTCAGAATGTGACTACATCTGGAGATAGGGCCTTTAAACGGGTAATTAAGGTTAAACGATGCCATTAGGGTGAGCCCTAATCCAACATGACTGGTGTCCTTACAAGAAGAGAAAATGTGAATGCACAGAGGGTGATACCAGACATGTGTATGCACAGAGGAAAGACCATGTGAAGACACAGTGAGAAGACAGCCATCAAGAGAGGCTGATGAAATCAAACTTGGCGACACCTTGATCTTGGACTTCTTGCCTTCAGAACTGTGAGAAAACAAATTTCTATTGTTGAAATCCCCTAGTCTGTGGTATTTTGCTATGGCAACCCTAGCCCTAGCAAACTAATACAGCAACCGTAGAAGGACCTTTGTGCCCCTTCCTGATGACCACACCCTCCTCTCCGCTTCAGACAATCACTTGCTTGACTTAGAATTATTGGTCAACGTGTCATCACTTTTCATTGTGGTTGCGCTTGCACCTCAAAAAATTGCAGCTTAGTTTTGGAGTGTTTTTTTTATTAATTCGAATTTGAATGCCTTTAGGCAAAGCATCCATTCTGTAGTTCACAATATTCCTATTGTCATCCTTGGGCATGTGTGTTCGACACTCCTTGGCCTCATGCCTATCTTCCTGGAAGGGACCTGTTAATGGCCAATTATCAACTCAGGACTGACTAAGCCAATGATTCTTACAATCACACCCCTTCACTCTCACCTGTTACAAAGACTAAATGTCAAGTTTAAATTACAGCTAAAACCATTTTGAGAATTTCATGACACCTATTGATATAAATAGTGTCACCCATAACTGTCACGACCCAAGACAGAAAATTGTTACTTTTAGCCAAGATGAGCTTTATTTAAAAGAGCAGCAGTACCAAAATCATTTTCTTGCCTGTATCATTCAGTGTCCCAACAGCAAACAGGTGGACGGTCACATTAAACTAATTGAGGAAGAGTTTATTTACAAAGGAACTCATTACAAAAGAAGGAGAACAACAAGGAATTGTGCAGTAATCTCAGTCTATTGGGGAAGGGAAGGGGGAGAGAGAGAGAGAGAGAGAGAGAGAGAGAGAGAGAGAGAGAGAGAGAGAGAGAGATTGATTAGAAGCCAGGAAAGAGAATTATCTAGAATAGAACTCCTTGAGAGTGACCTTTCGATGACAGTCCCAGCCTGAGGCAACTGCTCAGTGAGAGAGCCAAAGAAATAAATCTGTGCCTTCACTCTTCATCCTCTGATTTCCTAGCTGGCTTCGCATTGACCTAACTGAACCAGAAGCCAGAGGGCTTGGGGAACTGTAGATGTAGCATATGTAGGTCTCAGGGCAGAGAGAATGGGAGGAGGGTAAATCTGGAGGAGAAAATGGAAGATTACTGGTGTTTGCTTTTGGAATGACAGTGTGAGAGAATGTGGATATTGATTTTTCCAGGCAATTCCACGTTTGAAATGTGACAATTCTCCAGGGAGGCCAGTGCATGAGAAACAGGCAGCTTTACCAGTATCCCCCAGAAGTTCACAAAACCA
>NW_011888824.1:863847-887952 GCF_000151845.1 Pteropus vampyrus
AGGTGAAAACAACCCCAAGAGTCTACCAACAGATGAATGGATAAACAAAATTAAGTATATCCATACAATGGAATATTATTCAGCAATGAAAAGGAATGAAGTGGTGATGTGTGCTACAACATAAATGAAACTTGAAAACAATGTTAAGTGAAATGTGGTACATAAATACAATGGAATATTACTCAGCTATAAGAAGAGATGAAATACTGCCATTTGTGACAACATGGATGGACCTCGAGACAATCATGCTAAGTGAAATAAGCAAAACAGAAAAAGTTGAAAACCGTGTGATATCACTAATATATGGGATATAAATAAACAGAGACTCATGGACATAGACAGTGGACTAGTGGTTACCAGAGGGAAGAGGAGAAGAGAGGAGGTAGGTTACGTAAAAGAGGTTAAATATGGGGTGACAGAAAGAAATCTAACTATAGGCGGTAAATACACAATGCAATATATATGACTTACTGTTGAATTTGTACATTTGAAACTTATTGAATTTTGTTAATCAATGTCATGGTAATAAATTTTTAAAAATTATTTTAAGAATGGAATAAATAATTTTTCAAGTTCAAAAAGAAAGAAAGAAGCCAGACATTAAAAGAAAAATACTGTCCTTATAGCAAATATCTAGAATAGGCAAATTCACAGAGACAGTGGGTAGATTAGAGGTTACCAAGGGTTGAGGGGAAAGCTAATAGGGAGTTATTGTTTACCGGGTATAGATTTTCTGTTTGGGATGCTAAAAGGTTTTCGGAAATACATAGTCATGACAGTTGCATAACACCGTGAATGTAATAAATGCCACTAAATCATATACTTAAAATAATTAAAATGGAAATCTTTATGTTCTATATATCTTACCACAACTTTTAAAGTTTTTCCTTTATCCTCTTTCTCCCCATAGCATTTCATTTTAACTGAAGATGTCAAATGAACCTCAGAAACACTACACAATGCCATAAGATGAGCTTGAATAAAGCCACACAATGAGTGAGCCAATAAAGCTTCTGAAATGTTTATTTCTGGTTTGAATTCAAAGCACTAGAATGACCTCTCTTAGGCCTTAGTTATCAAACTGGGAATGTTATTAAATTAGAACACTGAAGAGAGTTGAAGAGCAAATCATATTTTATTATTCCTAAATCAAAGGCTTCCAGCCTTTTCTTGCTAAGACCCTAAAATAAACTGTGCTTCCGAAAAGCACAAACAGAACTATAGCTTCTGGCTCACTGGAGCCCAAAGGGAAATGAGGATAGAGGTCAAGCTCGCTTGTCAGGGCTGATAGAGATTGGTGCCACTATCTGATGGGAAGAGGCATCAATTTTTTTTTCTTTTTCTAGCCAGGCCCTGAATTTATCGTTTGTCACACTGCAGTGTCGTAGCTTTCATTTTGTTGATAAGCAGAATTTTGTCAAAAGTGTTTAAATAGTAACTACTGATATTTCTAATTTAAAAAGTAACATGTTTTATTATAATGATTTCAGGGAGGAAAAAGAAGCAGAAAAACTCAAGGAAAGAAAAGTAAATCACCCATAATTTTAACATCCAGATATAATTATGGTTAGTATTATAATGTTTTTGTGTAATGTGAGACTTATATGATTAATTTTAATGAATAATTATAGTTCCTAACTTTTTTACTTTATGAAAAAAATAGTTTTTCATTGAAAAACATTTTGAAAAGTACACTATACATAGAGCTATCCTATCACATGAAGTCAGTTCCCATTACCATTTCGATGTGTCCTAGCCCAGTCGGCCAAAGGCCACTAGCAGGGAAATCTGCAATCTGGAAAATTATATTTATTTACTTTTTTACAATAAGGGAGACCACAAACCAGAAGAACCATGGGGTGTCTTCCCAAAGAAAGAAAGAAATAGGGTTATAGGATTTAAGAGAAGCATTACTTTGATAGGCTCAGAGCAAAGCAGGGCTGTGGATGAAAGAGCCAACGTGAAGTCGGGACTACAAAGTGGATCCAGATTCCTTTCTCCTTGGAAACCACAAAGTTAAGACCGACGTGAAATGAGGCATCCAGAAATCCCTTATCTGAAGCTCTGCACATGGGTTGGAAATTAAGGGTGTTTCTTTGTGCAAAAGATTGAAATCCTCCCCGCAAGAAGAGTGGGGTGTTTATTTCTAATCTTAACGATTTCAAAGAGCAAAACTTTTGACAGTCTGATATTAGAAAACAAGATTTTCCAGTGAGTAAGAGAGTAAGAGCCCCACAAAGAAAGGAACCATCGTGACACTTTATAGCTGCAGCATGGCCTTGGGAGAAATGTTGTTTCCTGTTTACTTGGCATCTGTCTTGATCTTGACCTGTGCTCGTTACCCCCGCCTGACGATGGAAGGGCAGAGTTTTTACCTCATCAGTGTGAGCTAATTTTTATTTTTCTGCTTTTTCCTTCTATTGTTATTTCTCTGCCTAAGTTTTGGTGTTTTTTAATTACTTTTGATTTAAGTGTTGCAATTTTGTATATCCAAATGTGGTTCTAATTTTTGTACTTATTATTTTATTATGATTTTTATTTAATTACCTAGTTTTTATACATATCATTTTAATGGTTACTAGTAGACCATAAGTGTACCAAAAATATCATTGAACAAATCCAAATTATTACCAACTTTTATTTATCATAAATCTCCAATTTTTACTATAGTAAGTTATATATGATAAACATCTGCATGAATATATCTCTATGCAAGCTAACTACTGGGCCTAAAGTTATGAGAATTTTTGAGGCTCTAAATATTTATTTGCCAAATTGCTAATTCAAAATTTCAAGTAATCTATGAAAATTTTGTGGCACCTTCCTAAGCGCAGAGAATTATCTTTTAATTTTTTTAAAATTATTAATTCCAAGCCTTAAAGTAGTAATTCCTTGTTATTTTATTATGCATTTTTTGTACAGTTAGTAAGGTTAAAGTTTTCTCATAATGTATACTAATTTAAGTTCTTTCTGTGCCTTCTCAAAAATTTTTCCTCAACTATGAATTTAGAAGCTTAAGGAGTTTCTCATCAAACCATCTTAGCTCTTCATGTTGTAAAATATTATGTGTTAAAATACTGATTGTCATTTTAGCAGCAATATTTTCTTTTTAGGATGTAATTTAGAACAAATGTTTGTGAAGTCATTGTTTTACTCTTTTAAAATTTTCTTTAATCACCTCAAAACCTGAAGTTGCCAACCAGAAATCTAAATCAAACTTCACCAATCTCTTATTGCTGAAAACTGGTTTATCAGGATCAGTGGTGAGTCTGCTACCAATAATGTGATAAAAATTCTAAAATACTAGCTTTAGATAATAATTTATTTTAAAAATAAATACAAACAAAGTCAGAGTTATGCTATAATATTGTAACAAACATTCTGGTGTTCATTCTTAAGAGCAATGAGTAGTACCCGCTAGCATGATGGGTGCAGCCAGTAAAATTTAAGTCATCAATACCAATGGGTGAGGCAACTGTGAAAACCTGCAATGTTTTTCCATATCAGATTCATGTCTTGTATGTATCCCAACAAATAAGGGGAAAAAATGCTGAACTAAATCATAATGTATCCCAAGACTTGATCCAGGAGTAACTCAAAGAAGGGAAAGTTTGATGCAGAAACCATTACTAAAATTTTAGATACCCGTTCTGACCCTTTTTCATTTCACATCTGCTTTCTTTTAGTCTGTGATAATTTCTTTCCTAAATTGCCTTGGGCCATGGTTAATTTGCATAGTTACCTCAGTGATTTCAGTGAAGTCTAGAAGCCTGAGTCATTATAGTTGTCACAGTGATTTTAGTTTGTCTTTTCCCCCAAATTTCTTCAGTCCCTTTATTCCTATCACTACTAACTGAGAATAAAAAGTTAAAGAGCTTGAAATATCTCAAAACTTATCTTCCTCTTGTAATGCCCTTACCTTGATTCATTTAATAATTGATGGGTTAAAAGACTGCTTGGTTGAAAATTCACTTTGGAAAACCATACAGCCTAATAAGAGTGATGAGTGACCTATTGAAAGGGCTGGGTTTTTGTGTGTGTTTGTGTGCGTGTGTGCGCTTAGTCTCAATATTTTTTTTATTTAATGCCAAACTTCAGAGCTACACTGTTCAAACACTTCTGATATTGTTTGTAGGAGGAATGACAACCTTGTAAAGCAGAGATCACACAGCATGAGAAGAAAATAAATATGAGGTCAGTTTAGCTGGGGTGGGCAGAGTGGGTGGTGGTGCCTCCCACTCTACATGCAGGGATGTGTGGGATGCCAAGACCAAGCCCGGGCCATCCCTCTCAATTTCAACACTTTTATACAGATGGGATCAGCTGTATAAAACAACACCTGAAGTTGTCTTGAAAGAGAAAGAAGGGGAAAAGACATCACAAAGAAACAAAATAATTTGTTTGAGTGTATAAAAGATGCACGAGGGAAGATTTGTCCTGTCTTCTTTGTTGACATGTGGGACACCACCAGTGCTCCCACTTTTGCCAATGCCTTTCTTCTTGTATCTCCTTCCTGACTGACTACTGGACAGTAGGAAGCCTTGGAAATTAGATTTAATTTGCTGTTACAGATTAATTATGTAAGCCCTGGGTTCACCTGCATTTTTAATTTCCTAAATCTGTTTGGAGTCATAGTAATGATGACTACTAAGTATGAGTTGAGAATAATGGTAATCTTTATTTTTAAAAAATTAAAAATATAGCCATGTACAGAAATAAGAACTGCAAACATTTGCTCATATTTGCTTTTCTTTCTTATCAAAGGAATAAAACATGGCAATGTACTTGAAATCTCCTTTACCCTCATTTCCAATCTCATTTCTCTCCTTCTCCCCATAGGCAACTGTTACCATATCACTTCATTTGTATGTATCTTAGCAGTCTATTTGGGGTTGTATATATATACACACATACATACATACAAACACATATGCATATATGTACAAAAACATACACACAGTACATATCTCTGTGTGTGTATATATAATATATAAAATATATAATATTATTTTATGTAAAAGGATATTCCTAATTTACATAAATAATAATGGATGCATATAACTGGACAATAACATTAGGTTTTTAAAATTTATCCATGTCAAAATGCATTAATGTATTATTTTATACGTACTATATATATTATCTCATTTATTCCTTCTAACTGCTATGTAGTATTCAGTTATATGAATATTTAATTTATCTATCCTCTTTGACATATATTCTAGGTTTCACATTTTTGTTATTATGAGAAGTACTTAAATAAATATCCTTGTACATATTTTCTTGTTCTCATATTCAAAACATATTTCCAGAGTACACATATAGTGGAATTATTAGATTGTAAGGTGAATTTTCAAATTTACTCAATACATAGAAACAAATCTATCCCCATAGGAATTACATCAATGAAACTTTTTCTATTAGTAATTATAAATTCCTATCTCTCAATATTTTGACCAATATTTAATATTGTCATACTTCAAAATCTTTATTTATCTGAGGCACACCTTGTTGTTTTAATGTGCATTTTCCTACTTATTGATGCAGTTGGTTATTGTCTCACATGGTTACTCACCATTTAGGTGTTTTGTTTTGTTTTGTTTTGTTTTCCTGAAAACTGTCTATTCACTTCCAGTGATCCTCCTAAGAGCAAGGTTATTTTTTGTACTTAAGAAACTGAAGCACAAAGAGGCCAACTGAGTAATCTGCCCAAGCTCATAGAATTAGTGAGAATCCCAAAAGGAACTTCAACTTCAGTATCCCAATTCAAAACATTTCTCTTTTCCCAACACTTACGCTTCTCAGAACACTAATCAATCCATTTTAACTCTTTTCATCTCACTGTACTTGACCTCCTGATCTGGGAAGAAAGCAAAGTGAAGAACTCCTCCAAGGTCCAGCGTGAGGTTCTGGCAAGTAGCCATGCCCTGAACAGTTACCCAGTGGTGCCCAGAGTCCCTTGGGATTTTGAAGGTGTTTCTATTTCTGGTCAAACCTTCATAACACCTCTTTGAAGTATGCACTATTATAATCATCGTCTTATACATGATGGGTTAAATAACTTGCCTAATGTGTCAGGACCAAGAAAAGAAACCAAGAAAAGCATTTGAAGTTCTGAGTTAGAGGAAGATTGATCAGATTTGTTCAGGAAAAATTTTGAGGAGAAGACGAAAGCGAGTGTAAAAAGACAACTTCCTCCTTCCTCCTGCCATCCCCCAGATTTAGCCTTTGTGGAATCACAGGCCAAAGGATCTGTGAAGATCTCTTAGGGCATCTTTCTGAATCCTTTGTCTCTCTTCAGTGAAAAAGTTGAAGTTACTATCTAATCTACAGGAGTTGAGTAATTGCAAGGAAACAGCAACAGAGACCCTATCCAAGACTAGGATGTAGAGGTTTCAGAAGAATAAATGTACATTTCAAAGCATGAGGAAGCTTCACCCTATGGTCTTTTTAGTTTAACGTTCTATAACAAAGATTCTCCATTAAGAAGGAGCATATAACCACACTTCAAATCTAAATAAAATAGAGATAGTGTCCTAGAGAGCCTTTGAGTGTGTGTGTGTGTGTGTGTGTGTGTGTGTGTATTACAGATTTAGACCGTATCTCAGTATCTTAGTCTTTTGGTTTCACAGCAAAAATAATCCACTTCTTTCATTCTGATATATACCTTCTAATCCTGAAACCTTTTTCAGGAGGCTAACTTTCCCTCATGCCCACCCCCACTTCATCAGCTGCCATAGCTCCAGAGCAGGGAACAGGCTGAATACGACCTCTGAAAAGTGGAGTGCATGATTTAGGATGATGTTAAAAAGGACAAAGAGGAGAAAGCCCACCCTTTCTAATTCTTGTAGCTTAGGATAAGAAGAAAGGAAAAGGGAAGCAAGTCCACAGGCAGACACAATGCTGTGCCTTCTCTCTGGCCAAAGCCCAGGAGGAGGCAGGAGAGGGAACATGAAGGGCGGGGGCCATTGCTCACTTTCCATTTGGAAGTGTAGGAGAGGCTATCTCTCCTACAGGTGGTCCCCACCACCTACTGAGATAGACATGGAGTGGGCCTGAATTTGGCTCTTCTAAGCCATCCACAGTTTCTTTATGACTTTGATGGAATCCCAGAATCTCCTGAATGCCCTTAAAGGTATTTAGAAATGAGTCAGCATTGGGCTAGATGTTTGCTGGAGTTGCTCACCATCTTTAGGACAAAGAGACATTGAAGCTGAAGAACATATCACTAGAATAGGAGACATAGTCAAATTTCAGGGGTCCATAGCAAAACAAGGCCAAAGAAGGGATGGGTCAGTAGGCAGGACTGATCAGGCTAACTAAACCATGAGAGAACAGACCTCCAGCTATGCTAGCTGTTCATCAATGGATGACAGAACACTGACTGAATTGATGTAAGCCTTCTAAATTCCCAGAAACCATTTTGGAGAAGAGCAGTTAGGAGGAAGCTATCAAAAATATAAAATACTAAGTCATCCATAGTACATGAGTTATCTGCAGAGACTCTATAAATCATTAGATAGACCTGCATTTACTGAATGTGTCTAAAATAGTTCTATCACTAGCCAAGGGAGCTTGAAAGGAAGATCAGGTCTCTTTTCAAGATAAAAAGTATCTGTTTGATTTACATTTCTAATTGTAATGTGAGTGATTTTTCAATGCAACAACATCAGTTTAAGCAGAAAGGGAAAGAATTGAAATGATATCGTTAAGGGCCTGGATACAGCAATTGAAGCCATCAGAAATCCAGGCATTTACCAGCATGCCTCTCTCTCCGTCTCTCTCTCCTCTTCCCAGCTCCATGTGCATATAGCTGTATGTGCAGCCAGCAGAGTATGTTTCAATCTGATTCCTAATCCTAAATTCATTCGATAGTGGGTCACAGTCACAGAAAATAAATATGGCTGCTGGAGAGCATTCCATATAGATGAGGACATAGTTATTACACAAGTATAATCATTATCATGGCTGTCTGCTAGTCTTTATTTTTACTTGTTAACATAATATTTTCCCACATTATTAACTATCTCGTGAAAACATTTTATATGTATGCATAATAGTCCATTTTCCTCTTGTTGGTTATTTCATCTTTATCCAATTTTTTAGTATTATATAAATAATACTATGTAAAACATGGTTACACTTACATTTTTGTGCCCATATTTCATTATGTCTTTAATACTGATTCCTAAGGAACTGGAATATCTTTGTCTAATAGTGGAAATTTTTCACTATTTAAAAAATATCACATAAATAATTTTAGTAATTCTTAAAACAAAAATATCTAAAATATTCATTCTCCCACACATACAGCAAAATTATTACTTTAGTTGGGATTTGTAATTTAGTGCAAATTGATGTAGTTTTCTGTTTTAATATAGCATGTTAGATTCATGGTTGTCTTTCGGTTACACAGAATTCTTATAAGTATTGCAAGTTTCCATAGCTGGCATGTTTCTAAACCTTGAAGTAAATTCTTTTGATTTCTAGACTTTGCTATAAATATCTACAAATACAATGCCACATTAGTCAGGTCTGTGAAAATTCTTAGCGTTGGGAAGTATCTCCTAGACTAACATATTACCTTTTTTACACACAAAGGAGTTTACAGAATCTAAGAGAATAAAAGATGCACAAACTTGGAAATGTAAACACTTCAAGATCTGTCGCAAGGTGTATACGAGCCCCAAATGAGCACCAGGTATGTTCAGGAGGGAGAGAGCACTGCATCACCAGAAGACTGTATTTAAGTGCATCACTTACCTAGCATCTCCTCTCCAAACCGGACAGGCATCCTGCCTTGTCTTTCTACTTATCCTTCATCTAGAGCGGTAATTCAATATGTGTCCATTGAATTGTTTGGTAAATCAGTGGTTAAAATGTTAAAGGGATGGCAGTGTTTGATGAGGACCTGCATAGTTTTCTATAAGGGGCTGGGTGGCAAGTGACTACTCATGGTCAGATACAGAAAGGAAACCTGGAAAAGAAAGGGAAGAGAGGGCCAAACCATTCTTTTGACCTTTGATCTCCTCAGAAGGAGTCAACTATGCTACTAATAAGACTGATAGAAGATAAATTTCTCCATGTCTTTTGTATACCCATTATCTGGTACAGATGCACATTTTCTATTTGTTTGTTTATAGGAGTCCTGAAGAGGCCAGGCTCTGGAACCAGTAGTATAATGTGTAACTCATAGGCTCTAAACATCATCTGTAAAATGGGGATTGATTGAGAGTTCTCAAGGGACTCAGCCTAGTACCCAGTGCCAGGCCCATGGAAAGCCATCAGTAAGCCCCAGCTTTGGAGATGTTGAGAATGAAAATGGTTTTCATTCTGCCACTTTTCATACATTCAGAATTTGTAAAATAGTTTCGGTTTTTTTTTTTTTTCAGGTCAAAATCCCATGCTGATTCAACTGAGGGAGGTTGGTTTAAAATGGAAATGGTATTTGATTAATATATATATTGTCTTGAATTCATGAAAAGTGTTTACAAAAATCTAAGATTTCTTTCTGACTAGATTCAAAAATTTCCCCAGGTTGTACGAAAACCTCTAGAAAAATTAAATACCCAGGAAGTGTTTCCTGCCTCCAGACTTTTTCAGGAACATGAATCTATTCTCTAATATTGTGATTTGTTTAGACACATGATATAATTTATTCTTTTTAAAAAAAAAAAAAGTAAATCTCTACTGCCCCTTTATTTTAACCAATAACACATTGGACATTCCAGGTAAAGTCTACATCAATGTCCTTTTTTAATGAATTTTAAGTCTGGGCTTTTTAAGCGAATAGCTGTGAGTATTCTCTTGTTAGTAGAACCTCATGGGAGAATCCGCTAAGGAGGTAAAGTTGTTCAGTTTTGCTCATCATTACTGTCTTTGATGCCATGGGCTAGTATCAAGCATGAATTATGCTCTTTGAATTTAAAATATAACCCCAGTTATTGATTTTATTAGAGAGCTAGTTCTTATCAGTACAACTGTCAGGGCCTGTGGGAACATTGTCACGTGGGTCTAACAATGTTTACTGAGACTAAAGGGGCGTGCCTTGGCCCCCTGGACTCAGAGGATTTGAGATCACTTTCGAATGAGCTGAGTGCATAAGGAATAAAACAATAAGCATTTCTTCATGTGCAAGCAACATGATTCATTGTCACACAACAGTAATTATCTTAACAGAGCCTGGTCCTGCTATTTATAGTACCATTAGAAGTAACAGCTAAAACTCAGTGTTTCCAAAGCAAAAACTATAATTTTTAGAAAATGACTTTTAACGTTTTCAGAAGACAACTCATTCAGTTAACTAAGAGTACATTTTACAAGTACTAAAATTATCTAATAAAAAGTTATATTAGTTAAAGTTTAGCCTTCTGAGAGTACTTTCTTGAGGATTTTTTAATGGCATGAGAGAGACTTGTTAACACTGACTTTGAACTTTTTTAAAGATGAAAATCATAGTCATTCTCTGCAACAGTTTCTTAAACTTGAATTATGTGTAGACTTAGTTATAAAATGTTTAAATTATGTTATATTTGTTACATACAAAAATATATAAAATGTATAAGTAAAGTGTGAAATATAATTTTTTTAAAAAATGAAACCATCACCTAACTTAAAGAACTAGAACATGGCCACACAATGATGAAGCCCACCTGCAGCCTCCCCTCCTTCTACTCCAGGCCCCCAAAGAATCCACTAGCCAGTTTTTAATTTCATTTTCCCTTGGATTTTCAAAAATTGTTTTATCACATATGAAGCTATCTCTGAAAAACATGTTGTTCACATTTGCTTTATAAAAATTGTTTTGAACACTATTAATAGCCTATGGCTTGCTTTTTTGACTCAACTTTGTTTCTATGATTTATCTCTCTTGTTTTTTATGGCAGTCGTTCATTCGTTTAAACTGCTTTATAATATTGCATTGTATGACTATATTTCAATATACTGAGCCATTCTGCTGACAGATATTTTGATTATTTTTAAGGTTTCTGTTTTGTTTGTCTCCTTGTTTTGGTTTTGTTTGTTTTTTGCTGTTACAATGCCATTATGAACATTCTTTAACAATGAAAGATTTTTTTCTGGGACACTGTCATTAGTGTTTCTGGATTTTACCATTCTAATAGATGTATGATAATACCTCATTATTTTGTTTTAAATTAGCATTCCCCTGTTGACATGTGATATTGAGCTTCTCATAATGTCTTTTCATAACATGCAAAACACCTCTTTATATGTTTACTTGTCATCTGTATATCTTCTTTTGTAAGATATCTGTTTAGGTCTTTTGCTCATTTCTTAATTGAGTTGTTTGTTTTCTTATCGTTGAGTTTTAAGAGCTCTTTGTGTATTTCAGTACTAGTCCTTTATCAGATATATATTTTGCAAAGATTTTCTCTCAGTCTGTACTTTTTCTTTTCATTCTCTTAGCAGTGTTTTTCACAGAACAGTTTTTAATTTTAATAAAGTCCTGACTTTTTCTTTCATGGATTGTGCTTTTAGTGGTGTATTTAAAACTTCATTGCAAAACCCAAGATTACCTATTATCTGCTATGTTACCTTTCAGAAATTTCATAATTTTTCATTTTATATTTAGAGCTATGATCCATTTGAGTTAACTTTTGTGAAAGGCGTAAGGTCTAGATTCATTTTCTTTGGTTTGTAGTTGTTTAAGCAGTATTGCCTTTGCTCCTTTGACAAATATTAGTTCATTATATTTCTGTGGGCCTATTTCTGGGCTCCCTATTCTGTTCCACTGATCTCTTTGTCGAATACTTGCCAATACCACATTTTATTGATTACTGTAGCTTTATAAGTCTTGAAGCCAGGTTGTGTCAGTCTTCTGAGTTTGTTCTGCTCCTTCAATATTGTGTTGGCTGTTCTGGTCTTTTGCCTTTTCATATAAATATCAGAATTAGTTGGTCAATAGCCACAGAATAACTTGCTAGGATTTTGATTTAGATTGTACTGAACGTGTAGATCAATTTGAGAAGAACCGACATCTTAATAATATCGAACCTTCCTATCCATGAAAATAGAATACTTCTAAATACATTTATTTAGATCTTTGGTTTCTATAATCAGATTCCTCATGGTTAAAATTTTACTACAAATTCAATTTCTTTGATAGATATAGTTTATCTACTTTTTTTTGAGAGACATTTGATAGTTTCTGTCTTTCAAGCAATTTATTCATTTCGTATAAATTATCAAGTTTATTGGCATAAAGTTGTTCAAAATATTCCCTTATTGTCCTTTTAATATGTGCAGAATGTGTAGTTATGTCTCTTTATGTTTTCATTCTCTCTCTTTGATTATTTTCTCTAGAGTTATATCAATTTTATTAATCTCCTCAATGTACCAGTTTTTATGTTGCATGCTTTTTCTACATTGTTTTTCTCTTGTCTATTTCATTGATTTCAGCTGATAATTACCATTTCCTTTTTTCTGTTTACTTCGTGATATCTCATTGTGGTTTTGATTTGCATTTTCTTAATGACTAATGACACTGAACATCTTTTCATGGGATTATTGGCCATTTGTATTTCTTATTTGGAGAAATGTCTGTTTGAACATCTTTATTATTTTAAAATTTGGTTGTCTTTTTATTGTCAAATTGCAAGAGTCTTTTATATATTCTGGATACTAAACCCTTATCAGATATATAATTTACAAATAGTTTCTCCTATTTGGTGGGCTGTTGTTTTCGCTTTCCTTATGATGTCCTTTGGTGCACGAAAGTTTTTAACTTTGATAAAGTTCAATTTATTTTTTTCAATTTTGAAAACTGTTTAACTTTTCCATAGTCTGGATTTATTTATGTAGCAAGGAAATAATTTATTTGTTGAACTTAAAAGACATAACTGATAAAAACTTTCAACACTCAAATCTTTTAAAAAATATTTTCAGTTTCTTTTATTGAAACTTTTATTTCTTCATTTTTTATTTCTTTTAGTCTAATTATTAAAGTTTTTCTTTAAAAAAAAAAACAAAAATGAAAAACTGCTTTTGGTTTTCAGTGACTGTGAACCTAGGGAGTGAATCCAAGCCTGGCCGAGGACATCAGATCTCATTGTCTTCCCAGCTCTTCAACCCTCCCCTGAAGCTCCTCAATAAAATAATTTGATCTCCCCTCAAATAAACAATAATAACAACAAAAAAAATGTTTTTGTGTTCATTTTGATGATTTTTTCAGAACATTTTTTATTTTATAGGTTTTCAAGTTTAATTATTGTCTGAACTCCTGAAGTTTGACTGGCTTCTTTGTAGAATTAGCTATTTTGTATTTATTTATTTTTTATTATTCACATTTTCTAAGTGGTGTTTGCTTATTCCATCAAAAGTTGTTTGTGATAGCTTGTGTTTCTGAAAAGTATCTCGTAAACAATATATATTTGTATTTTGATTTTAAAAACAATCTGAAAATCTTTACTTTTGTCCCTTAACTTTTATGACATAGCTGTTATATTTGATCTAATTTCAAGCCTTTCATTGTATGCTTCCTATTTTTCGTACTGATTTTCAATTTCTTTTGCTTTCTGTCTTTTACTGTTTGGACTATATTTAATTTAATTTTATTTTCTGCACTAATTTTGCTTTATACCTCAGCAAGTGTTTTTACTTTTGCTCACTCTCTCTTTGAAACCTGTGCTTCCTTCAGCATTCATTAGGCCACATGTGTCCAGGGTTTTGTGCCTGCTCTCTGGAACTTTCTTCTCAATCATGTTAGTTGGCTCCTCCCTCTTTTCCCTTTCCTTAAATGTCAATGTTGTTCAGAGCTCCCTTTTCTTCTTAATCCACTTTTTTGGTGGGCCATTTCATTCACCTTCTTGGATTTAATTATCATCCATATGCTAAAAATTTCCAATCTTTTAGATCTCTCCTAGATCTCTTTCCTGATCTCAAGCTTATAGATGTATAACTACCAGATATCTCTAACTGCATGTCCCACAGGGACATTGAACACAATATGCTCAAAATGACATTCACCTATTCCCCAGTAAACCTGCTTCTCTGTCAGAATTTTTTCTTCAGAGAATGACAGCAGTATGCACCTCAATCCTAAAGCCAGAATATCTGGGAACATCTTTAACTCTCCCTTTTTCCTCAGCTCCTCTATTCTTCACCCTCATCTTTCAATATTCTTGATTCTGTGTTCTACATAGCTGTGGAACTTGTCATCTACCTATCTCCATTGTCCCTGTCCCAGTCTAAGTAACTACCATCTTACCCGGATCTCACAAGAGCTGCCTAATGATCTTCTTTAATCTATTCTCCCTCTTTTACCTAGAAGAATCTTTTAAAATTCAAATCTGTGTTGCTTCCCCACCTAAAACTCTTCAGTGGTTTTCCATTACACTTAATTAAATCTTTGAAAGCCCTCCTCTATCTTGGCCCCATTTATCTCTGCTGCTTCTTCTTGAGCTACTCTCCATGCCTCACTCTATTCTCTAGCCAGAACCATACTACTTTTACTTCGTGCTAGGTACCCTGTGGCAGACACAGTAAACTGTCCCCAGTATCCATTTTCTTCTTCTTTTTAGTAATGGAACCCACTCCACTCTCCTCCAGACTTAGTAGGGTACATGACTGCTCAGCTAATTACTACTTCTACCAGCCTCCCATGCTGTTAGGTAGGATCCTGTGACCAGGTTTTCACAAATGGAATGTGAGAAAGAGTGATGTCTACGACATTAGTTGCACTTGCTTAAAAGTAAATCAATTGCCCTTTGTTTCTTCTTTAGATCTGGAATGAGAATGTGGGACTAGTGAACAATCTTTAACCATGTGGATAAGGAACTACGCTAGGGAGATGGGATGGCTATAAAATAGCAGGAACCTGTGACCATGAATGACCATGTGGCATACAGATATTTAAGTTCTTAATTATAGCAGTTTAGCCTGTGTAACAGTCAGGATAGTTTGGGTTATCTTGCAGTAACAAACAACCCTCAAAGCTCTATGGCTTAGCATGACAAAGATTTATTTTTCACTCATGCTGCATGTCCCATACAAATTAGTAGGGCAGCTCTGCTTATGTGGTAACTCGGAGATCCAGCATAATGGAAGACTTCATGTAAATATGTTATATGTTATAATGAGCATATACAAGAGAGAAGAGACTTGGCAAATTGTACTTTGTCTCTTAAAGCTTCCAGCTAGAAATTGGCCTCATTACTCCACTCATAGTGCAAGCTGCACAGTATCACCTAATTCAAAAAGAATTAAGGATGAGTAATTCTACTGTGTTCCCAGAAGGAAAAGAAAACCAGAATATTTGTGACTAGTCCTGATGACTACCTAACTTTCTGGTTTAGTATGTCTCAGCCTATGCTCCCTCTGTTTGTCTTGCTCAAATGTTCATAGGATTTTTTCTTTGTTTCAAAACTTACATTTCAAAAATTTCACAGGATTGTATCTTCTCATTAATTCTTTCTATAATCATTACACTTGAGACTCTTAAACTAACTAATTTCTTTGCAAAATGACTCCCAGATATTTATCTAAATATCTGAACTCTCGAAGCTCGAGTGCTAGATTTCCAAAGGCCTACCACCCATCAAATTGACAAGCTAAAAACAGCTGAATGTATAACTTTCATTCCCCACTTAAATCTGATCCTTTTACTAAGTTTACATTCTTTTTGTTTATTTGTTTCCTTTGCTTATTTCTATATCCCCATTGCCTAGGATAGTGTTTGACATTAGAAGAGGCATTATATACTTATTGAATGAATGAATGAATTAATTAATTAATTAATGAAAACTATTGAGATTTGGCAATGGCTCTCAAACCTGGAACCTCTCCTGACTCCGATCTCCTCCTTACTAGTCTGCATCATGGCCTTTCTACTTGCCACATTTGGCTATTCAAGTGCTCATTACCTATCGACTAGATTATTACAATAGCTTTCTTATAGTGATCCCCATCACTAATTTTCCCACTCTCCCATACATTCTATGCAGCACTCTCATATTAATTTCCTTGAAACATATGACTCATTCTGTCACTTATTTTATAATCTTATAAGGAGCACATGTCATATACAAGCACTGTGCTGTGTTCTGAAAATAAATACAGATAAGACATGGTCTCCACACTTGAGCAGCTCATGATACAGTGAGAGAGAAGGAAATGTGTCTAGAGATACAAAGCAGGGAGATGAGTGCCAAAGTAGAGGAGCTCAAAGGTGAAGTGACAGATGTGACAGATGCTAAATCAGTCAAGGAGTCACAGAAGAGGGGATATTCACTCCATGTTCTTCTAATAGACAGACATTTCCTAGGATCTGAATTAGAGGAAAATAAGAAACTATTATTCATCTTTTGAGTCAGGAGAGAAAATGGAAAGAGTGGGTGCTGAGGTTAGTTTAGAAGTGAGAATGGGGGGAAAAATTGACGGCCATCTGAGGTCCTCTGTTTTCTCTTTGCTGTGTGGGCAGGACAAAGGAGGAATCTTACCCAGCACGGCCTGGATGTGCTGCTCGTTGGTGAGGATGACTTCCAGTTCCCTATACCTGCTGGAAACCTTTAGCTATGTCCATAGCATTTATTTAATTTTACAAAAAGGTACTAATGTATTGGGGCTAGTATTTGGATACATGAGGAGACTGCCGTTCCCTACTCTTCTGCATATTTCCAACATTCAAGCTACAGTTTTGTTTTCATGAGAATGCTTAGATATACACTGCTTTCCAAGAGCCAGAGCCTAAACTTGAGTTGCTGTATGGATTTTGTAAATTTGCTTGGAAGCCTTAGCTCTTTTTATTTATGTCATGTTTGCTTTGTTTTGTTTTGTTTTGTTTTTGCAGGGGGGAAGGATATGATTTTTGGAATTCCAAGGGCTTAGCTTTGAATATAAATCCAAAGCCTGGAAAAATTAAAAGCATAGCTATTGTAAATAAGCCACAGAGAAAGGAAAGATGACAAAATAACACTTTTGCCACACGGCATCATCCCTGAGCTTCCCCCACTACACACACACCCATCAAAAGTAATATAGTGTGACCAGCATGCAGGAAGATGTGGAGTTTTGCAATTTACTTTAAGTGCCTCTTTTGTTCAAGGTTCATAGAGAATAAAAGAAAATTCCATTTTAAAAAGGGATCGCATAATCTGATGAGAGCGATGGGCAAACCCTGTCAACAGAGACTTGTGAAGAGTGTCCTTTGTTTTCACACTGACCTAGAATTTGCTATAATTCCTGGTTGTGTACTTGTGAAGAGTGTCCTTTGTTTTCACACTGACCTAGAATTTGCTATAATTCCTGGTTGTGTACTTGTGCTTCCAGAAAGCATACAGCCTCAGATAGGGTCTTCAGAAATGTTCATAAACCTTCTCCTGATGAATTTTCAGGAGGACTAGAAATGTAACTATAAAATACAGGGGATACAGAGATCACCTGAATAAGCTTGCAAAACACCAGCAGGAATAAGGGAATGGATTAAGCAGAATTCCCCCATCATTTGATAAATACTTAGAAAAGGGAACTAGAAGCTTCTGTAAGAGAAAACACAAGCCCTTAACAGTTCTCCAAGACACACTCTAAAAAAGACTTTATAGTGAAATAATAATTGTTAGGCAAATTAAGTTACCTTTACAATAAGAAGCACACTACTTTACACTAATTTACACTTACTTTACACTAACAACTACAAAAGGTTACCTTAAAATCTCCTTGAAATGAATCTAGAATTGCTTTGTGGTAAAGAATAACTGAAAGGCAGAGGTTTTCTTTCTTTCTCTCTTTCTTTCTCTATCTCTCTCTCTTTCTTTCTTTCTTTCATTTTTCCTTTTCCTCTTTCTTTTTTTCTTTCTACATTTTTTGGTGGGCAGATTTGTGAGAAAAATGAATGCCATGAAACTAACTTTCTGAAAATATTCTCTCCCCTTTTTTCTTGCAATATAGAACTTTAGTAATGCTCAAAAGGATATGGGCATATTAACTGACCTTTTAAAAATCCTTTTGATAGCAAAAAAATAAATAATCTAGACAGATGGAAGATTTGTTTAACCCTTATTAAAAACTGGAAGATCTTAGAATATTGACATTTTCCCAAGGGAATGTCAAAATCTCATCAGAGAAGGCTTTTAATCAATACCTAGGCTTCCAGGAGAAAGAGATAACATGAGAAATTCATAAGTTATTCCAGTTACTTGAAATGTTATTAGGCAAACCATTCCAATTCTGAGTATGTGTGTATGGGTACAGCTGGTATCCCACCAGGATCTCTGTCATCTGGTTGCAGTGCCCATGTCCCAGTGATGGGCTTCTGATGGTTCATACCTAACCCCTTCATTAGTGCAGCACCTTCCGTTGAACAGGAGTCTCTAGAGAGTTATGCCCTGCCCCAGGGATGGAGGTAGAACAGTTGATAACCAATGACTGCCTGATACAAAGGTACAAATGACTAACCTCTGTTGTGGCCCTGAGCATCCCAGTAAGGCCCAGATGAAGCTAGGTTGCAGCAGAGCTCATCCTTGTTTAGTTCTCCTCCCCTGTCCAATTCTGCTTTCCAATCCTCTTTCTCCCAAGAGCATTTCTTCCACAAACCTCTTCCACAAAATCCCTATTTCAGGCTCTGCTTCTAAGGAAACTAACTTAGACACCCACCAAATAAAGTCTGAGACTCTCTTATGCCATTTCTACAATTCTTTTGCTCCCTTTCCTCTATGTCAACCAATACTCAAATTTTTGGAGATTTTTTCTTCTTTCTTTCTTATTTTTAAATCAACCCCCCCACCCCCTCATAAAAGGATCTGACATCTTCAGCTTCATACACATTTATAGTATAATAGGTTGAAGGGTCCCTCTCTCCTGAGGTATTCGCATTTTAACATGGCACAAAAAACCTGACTGGAATTAAGGGATTCATTATTAGTGGCTAAATAATTGGTTGGGGTGGCAGCGGTGCAGTGAGAGTTAAATTTTCAGTACCTAAACCAACACATTACAGGTCAATACATACTCTGACTAAACACAAGTTTAACCATAATTAGAAAGTGCTGATGTCATTTGTTTTTGCAAAATTATAACCCCTGACATTGCCACGAATACTCCAAGGGGGCTTTCTAGCTTCTTCCATTCCAGGAAAGGCACGGAGAAGTTTCTGAAAGCAGGAATCAAATGTCTTTCTCTTACTCTACTCTTGCATTTCATGGCCCCATTCTCTCACTGGAATCATGGAGAATAAGACCTGCTAGTTCAGCATTTCCCAAAGGGTTCTGTGTTCAAGCATCTTTACAAAATATTTATCTTATCTCAATTTTGGAAGAATCACAATATCATTAATATATTAAGCCTAAGAAATATAGAAGTAAAGGATTCAATTTAATTTATTAAACCCAGACTTTTCCAAACATACTTGAAAAATCCTTTTTGGTGGGGCGGGGGCATAGTTTAGGAAACATCCATCTGGTCTATCTTCTTCATTTTCCACATGAGAACTTGAGTCCCCCGGAGCTTAGCTCCTCTGATTTGCCAACTCCCTGAATGACAAGCAACACCCACTCCACAATGATGTGCTGCATCTTAGAGGCAGTGCTGCCCTGTGTCCATACTGACAACGTGTTATGCGCCATCAGTGGATGGACCACTTTTGCCAGATGAGGTAGGCTGGCTGCATAGTCCACCTTTGTGAGTGATTTACAAGTCGATGTTTGAAATGTGATCGTCAGACCTCTTGTTGTATCTGTGTAAATAGACAAAATTGTCCCAGACCCAAGTTGACAAAACAAGCGACCTGTTTGTTTCTACTGAGGGCATTTCTATGGAGCTGGAAATTAGCTCTCAGAGGTCCTGTTTTGTGAAATTTCACCTGTTTGAATTCATGGTAATTTTTTGTTGCAGCAAATCTCAATGAATTCAATGATTCTATATCTCTGCTTCTAAAAAGGATTTTTTGAAGAAGAGATTCATATTTTTTAAACATTTAGTAATTCTAGATACTTTTCCCTCCTGACTTAGAAGATCAACAATCACTGTTTAATAACAGTTAGGCTTTTTGATCAATGAAGTCAAATTGAAAAATTCTTATTCTATGAAAAAATAGTGTTTACACTCAAAATAACAGGCTTGTCTTTTAGTTCTCAGCATGAGAAGCGGATTCAGTGTTCTTCAGAGCTATGTCATAATATCTATATGTTTATAAATAAGAGCTGTGTGTGTGTGTGTGTGTGTGTTTAGAAATAAACCCTCAATCCTCATGCTCTCCTCTTTCAGCTCAACTGAGGAAACTAGGAAATCAGCCATTTTACATTCTGTACAGTATTCAGCGTTTTATCTGGGTCTAACTATATAGGTAAAGAGACTATTAGGAGAGCTTGCTTTCTCACCACTCAAATCGCCCCAGCAGCACGAGTGGACATACAACAGAAAATACTAACAAGGCTTGTCTGTTGCAGCCACTCCCTCATTCACTAAGGAAAGCTTCTTCCACTTGTCTTCAAGTTCAAAGAGGGCAACCAAGTTTGCATTTCGAAATGGGCATTATCCTCAGTGCCACATGCATCACTGCAGCTCAGTGTTAGCCTGCAAATCTGTTTGGGAAATTAATAAAACCCTTCTCTTCCAACAACACCAACAAAAATGTCTCCTGGCTTCCTAACCTGCCATCCTCCTAATTCATTCTCCCTGCACACCAGGTGAGGAGAGAAAGAAGTCAGAGAGAATCTTCCCACAGTTATTTGCAGAAACATGCTAGTTTAAAGTTAAAGAGGGTCTTAAACATGATCTCACTTTGTGCTTTCTTTGCATTTCACCCGGGAAGATTCTGGTGTTCCGAGAAGACATTGTCATCATCGTTTCTCTCCCTACACTTCTGCAGTGGGTGTTTTGTGGTCATTAGCAATGCAGCTTCTCCCTTTGCACAGCTTCAGTAGTGATTTAAGCCTACACACACACACACACACACACACACACACACACACACACACACACACACACTGAGTTAGGAGGTGGGAGTAGGAGGTGGAAATAGGTGGAAGATAAAGGATGGTGATAAATCAAGTCCAGAGTCTGCTGCATAACACTTTGGGTCCCATGGAGGATTCCAGAAACACCATATTTACAGACTTGAGAGGCCCCTGGCCAAGGCCGAGGCCCAGCCGGCTTCAGCTGGAGCCAGAGCTGGAGCAACCCTCTCCTCAGAGTTTTCTTCCTGCTCCAACACACTCACCCCTTTATTATACAAATTTAAAGTGCACATGGGTCTTCAAGAAAACTGTTAAACAACTAGAAGAACAGCGGTTATAGCCTGAAAGGAAGTATTTATTTGGTAAATTTGTGTGTATGTGTGGCCAGAGCTAATTCTCTCAGCAGATCTTGATTTTGGCTTCCCCAGGAAAGTTTTTGTTTTCTCTGTGAGGAATTATTGTTCATTCCTGGGGAGATTCAAATATTTGCCTGTATTAGTTTCTAGGGCCACCATAACATAGTATCAGAGACTGGGTGGTTTAAACAAGATAAATTTATTTTCTCACAGTTTTGGAGGTTAGAAATCTGAGATCAAGGTCAACATCATGTTGGTTTCTTCTGAGGCCTCTCTCCTTGGCTTGCAGATGGCTGTCTTTTCTCTGTGTTTTCATACGGTTTTCCCTTTGTGTATGTGTGTCTGATTCTAATTTCTTCTGCTTATAAGGACTCCAGTCATATTGGAATTAGGGCCCACCCTCATAACTTCATTTTAAATTAATTACCTATTTAAAAAACTCTATTTCCAAATATATTTATATTCTAAGGTACTAGGAGTTAGGACTTCAAGACATAAATTTCAAGGGGACACAATTCAACCCATATCATTGTCTGGTATATGTAAGAAGAAACACAAAATGAATTCGACTAGGTTCACGGCAACTCAGTCTAGACAATGAGAAAGATAACTGATATTCCTATCCTATGAATGATGGTATTTTTTATGAGCAAAATGTACTGATGTTAGAGAGTTGTATTTTGAAGTAATTTTTCTGTTGACAAGAAGACGTTGCTATGGGTAAAGGAAGGGGATTCACCTGAGATGATTGGACATTCTCAGTGTCGATCAACCAAGGAAGTGATTTGTTGTAAAACAGAAATGAAATCCAAGGAAGCAAACCATGGCCTAGGAGAATCTCAGAAGAACTGAGTCTAAAGTCCAAGCCATAGACACAGATTTGCCATGCTCCCAGAGCTGGGATGAGGTAGACCCTGCCACATAGATGAAACCCTGTAGCATTTTTGCTGATTAAACCATTGATAAAGCAAGTTTGGCAACAGTATCAATCTAACCAGTGCAATTAATGGTCACCACCCACATATGTCCAGTTGCTAGCTTAGGGCTGGGGCAGGGCACTGGACCACAAGAATGCCAACCCCTCCACTTGATTTGCATCTACTTTCTGAGGCAACATACCTTTTTATTTCTCTTCATTTTTAAACATTTTAAATTGTGGTAACATACACAAAACATAATTTACCATCTAACATTTTGAACTGTACAGTTCAGTAGTTTTAAATAGATTCACATTGTTGTGCAACCAATCTCCAGAACCTTTTCATTTTCGAAACTGAAACTCCATACCCATTAAACAACAATTCCCCATTCTCTCCTCCCAACATCTCCTAGCAATCCAATTCTACTTTCTGTTTCTGTGAATTTGATAACTCTATGTAGCTCATATAAGTGGAATCATATAGTTTTTGTGACGGACTTATTTCACTTAGCATATGTCCTCAAAGTTCAGCCACATTATAGAATGTGTCAAAATATCCTTCCTTTTTAAAGGCTAAATAATATTCCATCATATGTATATACCATATTTTGTTTATCCATTCATACATTTATGGGCATTTGAGTTGCTTCCACCTCTTGGCTATTGAGAATAATGTTACTTTGAACATGTAACATTATGTACAAATATATCTCTTTAAGATTCTGCTTTCCATTATTTTGGCTATATACCCCAAAATGAAATTGCTGGATCATAGGTCCTTTTTTAATTTTTGAGGATATTTATTTATTTTAAGCCAGCTAATATATTCACCTGATTCAAAACTCAAAATGATATAAAATATATAAAATGCTTTACACTGAGAAGTCTCCATTCATGCCCTTTTCCTTATCCTAACCAACTATAATTAACCACATATATCATTTTTTTGTATCCTTCATGTGTTTCTTTATGCAAATACATGTATATATTCTCATTTTCTAAGATTAGAGACACCTGTGGAAAATAGGATTTTGGTCCCTATGATCTTCACCCCGGTATCATGTCTGTGAATATATTACATTACATGACAAAATGGACACGGCAGAGGAGATTAAGGTTATTAGGCTTAAAATAAGGAATTATCTTGGATTATAAGAGTGAGGGCCAAGCTAATCACTTGAGCAGCAGAATAAGAGACAGAAGAGACAAGCAGAAGTGGAAGTCAGACATTCAACGCCTGGGAGGGACTCAACCCAGCATCATTGACTTTAAAGATGGAGAAAAAGGGCTATGAGGAATGCAGGCAGCTCTAGAAACTGGGAACAATGCCTTCTTCCCCACTGGCAGCCAGCAAAGAAACAGGGACCTCAGTTCTGCAGCTTCGTGGAACTGAATTCAGCCAACAACTGGAATGAGCCTGGAAGCAAGCTGTCCCCCAGTGCCCCTAGATCAAAGCCCAGGTTGTCCAATGCTCTGATTTCAACCTCAGGAGGCCCAGACCAAAAATCCAGCTCATCCCACCAGACTTCTTCCTTATAGATCTCTCACTCTGACTGCTGCAGCCTAGAAATTTTCCCTTGCTTTGTTTCAAGTGCTTCAGTCCCTTTACTCCACAAACACACACACACACACTTCACTCACTACTACTCTCTCACGCCCCCTGCTCTATCCTGGGAGGTCCCTCTCAACCCACCCTCTCAATCCCAGGCATCTCTCTCCTCTGTGTGCTGGTGCATGCTGTATCAAGCAGGCAGTCGTGGCTATTCTCCCACTTGCCTGTATCCATCCAGTCCAGTGCTCACAGCCTTCCCACTTGAACTCATCTGTAACCTCACCTTTCCTTCATGTTTAGAATCAACATTAAACCATTTAGCATTTCTTCTACTCTAGAACTGTTTCACTTTATGGATTTCCTTTGTAC
>NW_011888824.1:890412-892856 GCF_000151845.1 Pteropus vampyrus
AGAATAATAAAATTACTCAGACAGCAAGAATGGAGGCTGGTTTGGAAGGAGTCAAAAACAAAAACTAAGCAGAAACTTAGTGAGAATTATCTCTAGATTAGTAATATGAGTGGAACCAAAATTTGAGAGATAAATATTTAATAGCAATATTCAGAATATGCTATGTAGGAAAAATATCGAAATCCAGTTTACAGTTTCTCTCTTCCTTTTGGCTACACAAATTTGATCAAAGATACATTTAAATTTACAATTACCAAACATTTCATGTCATTACACTTACCTTGCCATTTACATTTACCAAATCAGGGTCTCGTGCCTTTAGTTTTCAGGTTATGTTCAATGGATAGTTTCTTCAACTTTGGATTCTTTAATGAGAGAAAAAAATTCAACTAGATAGCATTCACAGAGAGTCATCTTTTTAAGTGCTTTTTTTGTATTGCAAATATATCTTTTCAGGAGCAGTTTGCTTTGTGTCTGTAAAAGGTATTAAGCAGCAAGGTATTTCACACTTGATAATTGATTTTCTCCTGGCCTGACCTTCAATCTGCTACTTAGCAGAGTATAGCTATACTTTCCATTGAAAGATGATGTTAGGGACACAATGCTGTTGGGGGGGGGCTGTTAAGCTAATTACCCTTTCCACACTACTCAACACACCAAAGCTTTGTTGGTAGAGAACACTATTTGCAACTTTAATTCTTAAACTCAGTTATGCTTTATTTTATATTGTTTTCTTTCTCGGAATGAGACCTTTTAAAGAGCCATAGCTGGATGAAGCAAGTTGAGAAATCAATAATATGTGATACATTTGGGAATTATTGACTCTTCATGTCTGCAGAGGCAAAAGTGCTAAATCTAGTGAATTAGATTCTTGCCACAGCCTCTTCCAAAGCCTTCATGGGGAAAGGAAACAATTTTCCCATCCCTCCTCTGGCTTTATACCTGGTTCGATAATCAAATCAACATGAGACAGATTGACAAGAGAAAATCAAATTTAATTTTGTGTGCACAAGAACCCCACATACATGAGAGAGTGAGAGATCCTGCATACATGCAAGTTTCCAAGACAAAAACAGAAAATGAAGTATATATGACATTCTGAGCCAAGGATCACCTTAGGGCTTCAGCGGGGAGGAAGATAAGAACAGGTGTTCAGCAATTAGAATTCTGACTTGCCCTATTGATGAGTCAAAGAAGGTTATCTCCAATAATCTCTTATTATGGGCAAGACTCCTAATTCAAATTCTTCCAGATAGTTAAGGGGTTGGGGGCAGAAGTTTCTCTTGAGCCCAGAGGGTCTTAGCTGCCTTTAGCTCAACATGAAGGCACATCTCGGGGTGACTTGTTCTGAACCCCCACACTCTGCATCTAATTTTGCATTTGTACTTTCCTATCCTTAAGGAGGGCCTCTGATTATATAATATGCAGACACTTAAAACCTGGGTTTGTTGTTGAACTTTGTAAATTAGGCCATACTAGCCTGGGAGTAAGGTCAGAGATAAAAGTATTTTTCTAATTCTACAGCAACTTGTTCTGCAGTCATTTTAACCCCCCTGAAACTCCAAATATTTTCATGAAGTTCCATGAGTAACTCATATGTTTCCCAAGCTAATTCCCTTAGCGATGACGGTTGTCATTTTTCTCCTGCCTGTTCCACAACGTAAAGAGATGGGTCTTGTCACTGTTGATACCAGCTCTTCTGCTGGTGTCCAGTCAAAGCAATCAGGGCTGGCACTGAGCAGAGAGACTGCTACAGTGAGTGTGCTGTCTCCCTGACTTTTCATCACCATCTCCTGTGACTGATGGAGATACAGGTGCTTTCCCTGTCACACCTCTTTTCATTTTCACATGCAGTAGAGAGCGATCCATTCACCATATACCTCAGGCATGATGCCAACATGGAAGACCCAAGAGACAGACATTAGGCAGTCCTTTAACCACCTTGGCTCTTTCTTCCCCTAGTGTGTGTTATTTCTCAAGGAGACCTTTGGTCCCTTGGGTAAAATATGCTCCTGGAGATTCCCTCCAACAGACTTATATAGACATTCCCAAGGACGGGATCGAGGGAATAAAGAAATGCTGTGGAAAACCCGCATGGCCATCCTTCAGCATCACTGGCAAGGCAGTGTGTGGTGGCTAAGAGAGTGGGGTCTGGACTCAGCTGTCTGAGTTCTGAACCTTGGGCTACCACTTAATAGCTCTATAACCATCAGCAGGTTACTTAACCTTTTTGTGTCTCAGTTTCCTCAACTGTAAAACTGGGATAATAGTAGCGCTTACCACATGGGGTTGTTGTAAGAACTAAATGAGTCAATGTATATAAAGAAGTTGGGAAATTGTGCTTTATGAAAAAGTTATAGAAATTGAGATCACCTGATTAAAGCATAGAATTAATTTCTATATTTAAGTGCTAATTCTGTTATTTGCTTAGTACGTATTTCCTT
>NW_011888824.1:893351-923905 GCF_000151845.1 Pteropus vampyrus
GGCTCTGTACAAATCACAATATCTTATTTTTCTAAACTAAATTAAATTGAGCATTGAGTCTAGAGGATGATGCCTGAGATCTGTCATTGTTACAAGACCCCACTTCACAGAATACTTAAGAATGTTTGAAAAAGACCTTCTGGTCTCCAGGCTGCCACGGCCACATGGGGATGCTCTATGTCCCAGCCCACTGGTTTATTTATATAAAGAAGTCTTGCTCTCTCCAGGCCTTGGCCATAGGGACCTTTGTCAAGTACTCAGACAGGCTATGGACACCGTCACCCCCTATGTGGGGTTCTCCTGCACACAAAGCCTGAGTCCCCCCACGTGTAAACACATTAAAACTCTCTTCCCCCTTCCAGTGAAGGTTTTATCTCCAGTCTTGGCTCCTTCCAATCTGTTCTCCCCATTGTAGCCAGAATGACCTTTGTTGTTTTTGTTCATTATTTGCTTGCTCTGTGTTAAGGTTTACATCAATGTTACCATGCTTTCAGAAAGACATCCACATTGGTTAATGTAATATGATTAATTTTAACTTACCCTATGCAATTCAAACCAAAATTTGCTCATAACTTAGGTTTAAAATACATAGAGGTTTTTAAAGATCTTTTATAGATGTATATAAGTTCTTCCTTGAATACTGTTAAAACAGGTAGTAAGAACCATGATGAAAATAACTTTGCTTCACTTTTTTTTTAATGAGAAAAGAAAAAGTGGTACAAAAATTGGTGCAATGAAGCAATTTTGTAATATTTCAGTGCAAAAAAAATTCAGTGAAAAAAATTTTAATAATTACAGTGTAACCATGGGGGTGGGAAGCCTGTTTACATCCCTGTATTAGTGTCATAGGGCTGTCATAACAAATCGCCAGGAACTTGGTGGCTTAAAAGAACAGAAATTTATTCCCTCACAGTTCTGGAGGCTGGAAGTCTGAAATCAAGGCGCTGGCAGGACTCCCTCCAAACGCTCTGTGGGAGAGTCTTTCCTTGTCTCTTTCAGGTTCTGGTTCCTTCTGACATTCCTTGGTTTGTGGCAACAAAACTCTCTGCCTGCCTTCACATGGCCTCCTTCTCTCTTGTGTCTATCTGTGTCCGCATCAACCTTTCTTTTCTCTTAAAAGACACCAGTCTTCGGATCCAGGGCCCATCCTAAATCCAGGATGATTTCATTTGGAGGTCCTAATTACATCTACAAAGATCCTACTTCCAATAAAGTCATCATCTGAGCTTCTGAGTGAACATGAATTTTGGGAGGATATTACTCAACTCTCTACAGCCCACGAAAAAATTTCATTAGATTCTGTATTTAGTTCATACTGCACGTGGAGTATCAACTTACGTAAACCAAGATCCAAGTAAATTCCTCGATCTGAATTAACACCTTCAGTTGATTTCATCTGCTGAGGTCAACGAGAGGACTCAACACATTGGCTGTCAGTATTTCTGATATTTATTTTTAAAAGGACATTTTTTATCCCAATTTCTCCAAGTCTATCCAGGTAATTAATTATAGCACTAACAAGTATACCTTCTGGATTCAAACAGGAGTCAAATAGCATCCCACCTGGGTTTCAGTTCATAAGCAAAGAGTGAATTAAAACAAATTTGTCCGTATCACATCCTCAGTAAACTCATCGATAATATGCTCATTAGGCAAAGATCCAATATTAGGTGTGAACTCGGGTGGTCTGGGCTCTGCATCTGGCCAAATCTCTGGCAAGGTCTCTTACAGGTTCATGCTCCCCTCTTTTCATGGCCCCTCTCACTTGTGCTTTTCCATCTATTTGAATAATTTATCTAAATAAGGTCAATGAGCCCAGGGAAGGTGAAGACCCAGTCTGTTTAAGTCTCCGTTATGTCTCCAGCAACCAACATAGAGTGGCTCATAATCAATATGTAACATATTTGTTGAATAAGTTAAATAAAATTATCACCTTGTCCTTCTGTACTTTCTCATTACACTTTGTTTGGTGGTATCCATAGATACAATCTTGGCACACCTGAACTGAATCCAGGGCAAATATCCTTTGATAATCTGGGTAGCCTTGTTCCCACTGAGAAAATGATAAACATGAAACAGAAAGCCAAGGCTTGAGAAATGGGGACAAACACTGCTTTTGCACAGTCAACAGAAATTTTCACAGCATGCTATCACTTTTATTCCCCTTTGGAAAATTAGCAATCTGTTATTGCCCACGTAGGAGGTATGCAATGGAGAGAAAGGACCAGGGGCTGGGCAGGGGGCCTTGGTGAGTAGCAGGAAATTGTATCAGTTGACAACTTGTGAGCCCATCCTCAGAGTACCCCTGCCAGGTTGTATTTGAATTGGTCACATCTTCCCAGAAAACAGACGTCCTCCTCTGTACGTGAAGCTGACAGCATCCTGGGCTTTGGCAGCTGCCTGCCGTCTCCCGATGAAGGCTTTGCTGGCTCGAGCACCAGGAAGTCTTAGTTTCTTAAAGGCAAGAAACACACTGTTTAAATTTATGTTGGCCTTCAACTGCCACAAAGACAATCTGCTGAAAAGTTTATCTCAGGCTGAAATGAAAAGGAAACATCTTAAATGAATCCAGCTGTTTGTTTTAGTTCTCCTTTTTTAACTAGTTGAGCCAAGCACATTGATTTTTCAAAAGGGAAAAAAGCTGCACAAGTATAGAGACCAAGATATTGATTGTGGGGGTGGGGGATTCAGTTAAATAACTAAAATGTCATTTCTAGGTAAGAATCCCCATTTTGTCAGATTTCACTTGGGAAATAATGAAGGACTCCATTGATTGAGGAGGGACTAGGAGATGAATGTAGAGAAACCCCTGAGGGAACCTCTTGTGTTTCTAAGGCTAAATGGCTATCACAACGCTTCCCCAAACTTGTTTACGTCATGGCACACACACATTAAAAACAATAGTCTTTGCACAGTACACTGGAATAAACAGGGTAGTTTTTTAAGGTTTAACTGAGATAAAAAGAAAAAGAGTCTCTGATTATCATAATTATTGTACTGAAAACTAACTGAATTCTGCAGAGAATGAATCAAATGTGGACTTTTCCAGAGGTTAGGACTCTAGTCTCTTCGCCACCTACCCCACCACAGGCATCTACATCCACAACCACTCCCATTAGGCAAGTTTCCTGAATTACTGTCTGAATCTGCACTAGGGCTGAGGCGGGGTCAAGTTGGGGCTGGGGCCCGGCTCCCGGCAGAGAGGAGCTCCAATGAACAGTCTATAGACCAAGAGCATTGTACATAGTGATTCTCAACTGAAAGTGATTTTGTCCCTCTCCCCTGCTCTCACACCCCATCCTACATAAGCCAGAGGACATTTAGCAGGTCTGGAAACATTTTGATTGTTGCCAGTAGGCATCTAGTGAGTAAAGGCCATAAATGCTACTAAACACCCTGCAATATACAGACCAGATCCCCACAAGGAAGAATTATTCAGTCCAAATGGCCGTCATAGAAGGTTGAGAAACTCTGCCATCCTTAAACATGTAGTGAGGGGAGAGAGCATGTCCAAAAGAAGGAGAATTTTTTTATTTCTGTGAATGACAATGTCTGGCCAAAGAGATTGTGCTGTGTTAAAGTGAAGTTTGGAAAGAAATACAGATAGAAAATATTGTCTGTGAGCCTATATTTACATAGTATGTCGAGTTTAATGCTGCTGGTAATTCGACCTCTGAATCGGTGACTCCGAAGGTCTAACTGTGAACCATTCTCACTAGGATCTGGGCACATCCGCCCTTAGAGCAAATCTCAGTCATAGGAGCAAGTGGAGGTAGTGTAAACACTTTTTTTTAACCAGCAGCACTTGACCTTTCATGGGAAATAAGGACTAAAGCTGTTTGTAAAGAGCATGTATTCTTTTCTTCCCACTTTTATTGAAATATAAGTAGCATATAACATTGTATTATATGGGGGGTAGAATATAAAGATTTGATACGTGTATGTTGTAAAATGATCACAGCAAAAATCACCACACATAGTTACACACTTTATTTTTCTTGTGATCAGAACTTTTAAGATCTACTCTCTTAGCAAACTGTCAAATATACAATACAATATTATTAGTCACTATGCTGTGTATTATATCCCCAGAACTTGCTTATTGTATAATTAGAAGTTTGTACCTTTTAAAACCTTTACCTACCCGCCGTGCCTGCCCACCCCCCCCACCCCGCACCCCACCGCTGGAAACCACCAACCTGTTCTTTATTTTCATGAATTTAATTTTTTTTAGATTTCACATATAAAAGAGATCATATAGTATTTGTCTTAAGAGCATGTATTCTTTATATTGGCGTATAACCTAGTATTTATTCCATGCTAGTTAATGCTTCTGAAGGACATTATGGAATTCCTTGCTTTCAGAGTGAAGAGAGAGTGGCTACAAAATGAATTTGTAAAAGAAAACCCCAGTTACTAAATTCATTTATAAAAATAGCAATGTATTTTCACAGAGAAAAGCAAAAGCATTCAATTAGACTTAGAATTTCCAAATCTCAATCTCCAACTCGGACCCCTGTGAATCTTCTGGATACTACTGTCAACCTGGAGCCTTTAGTTTTAGAGACCCTAGAAAAATTCCCAGCCGGGCCTTAGACAGCCATGAACAATCAAGGCACTTAGAGTTGCTAAAGTGAGTCTCTCCCTTGGCCGAAAATAAGAACATGCACCAGGCTTTTTTGATAAGACTACTCTGGACAAGCTGGACAAGGGCTGGACAAGCCTCGGGGATGGGCCTGGGAGTTTCCTTTCAGTCTGAACACAAAAGGAGGCAGAAGACCTTCTGTCCTTGGGCTTGTCCACATTCCTTCCCCTTGAATTTATGCCTGAGACGGCAGAAGGGAAAAACTAAAACTTTGTTTCTGTCCTTTTCTCCACTTCCAATTCCCATTTTTATCCCTTAAGCCAGAAAGTACAGGCTGTGCTTTGACTTCCCTTTCCTATAAGTAGATTTTTCCTCTACTAGGCATATCCCAGGAGGACAGGCTGTGGCCCTTCCTTCTTCCTCCCCACTCCAGCCTCGAGGCTATATCTAATGACCTATGGAGTTTAGGAGAGAGAACTCATAAGAAGACCTACTCAATGAGAGGCCATTTTTAGTATTACACACATTATGTGAGGTATGGTTATCACTTTTCTGAGAAAAGGAGGGTCAAAAGAACTTAGTTACGTAGTTAGCAGGTGGTAGAGATAGGATTGAAATAGCTTTCTTTCACCAAACATGTGTTCTTCCTGTTATACATATGGAAACTCACCAGTGGGAGAATCAGAGTCAACCTCTCATTAATTGTGTGAGTCAGTGTTCTTATCTATAAAATGTAGATGATTATAATAAGGCCTGCTTCCTGGGAAGGTTATGAAGATTAACTAAGTTAATGTATGACAGTGTAAAGCATAGTACAAATGCCAGGAGGAATTATTGTTGTGATAAATTCTGTACGCTACCATACTGGCGATAAGGGAACTCACTCACATCGAGGTGGCGGTGGGGTTCTGTTCTCCATTGTTTTCTGAAATTATGCTGCCTAATTAAAATCTCCATTAACTGTGTGAGTGATTAATCTCTGAAGTCATTTTCTAAAGAGATATTTCTATTAGAACTCTGCCTGTTAGACTCTAGTCTGTTTGCTCAAAAAAGACTATTTCATTACTAATAGATGCAAGTTGGACAGGTCTAGTCATTGCAATTATGCCTGAAAGCATATATCATAAAAAAAATTATTTGTGTGAGTTTTCTTACAAGGAGATTTACTTTCCAATCAGGCTTTATTTAGTCTATTATTAACAGAATTTTATGTAACCCTAGTAAGTATCATCACCTACCTTCTTTGGGAAAACTGTGCTAGGAGTCTTATTATTGTCTTCTCTCCTTTTGTATTTATTGTCTATATTACATAGTTAAAACTTAGGTCACTGGCACTGCCTCCCATAGTGGAGACGTGATGAGCACCCCCTCCCCTTCTGCCGACTCTTCTTCTGTTAAGAGGACAGCTTCAGCAGGGGAAATCCTTTTCAGGTGGTTAAGGGGATGCCAGATCTCCAACAAACCAGACCCCTACAAACAGTGACTGGCTCAAGGATGGGCACGAGGCAGAGGCTGAAGAATAAGGGTCTTCCCAGAGATGTTCCCTGGGAAACATCTCCAAGAGGTTCCTAAACAGCACTTACTGTATCATCTTTGTAGTATATCTGATTGCACAGGCTTTTCTCAAAGAAACAAATCTCCTTCAAGGAAAAAAATCATTTCTTATTTATCTCTGAAATCCCAGTACCTAGCATGCTACCTGGCACACATGCTACCTGGGTGCTTTGTTGAATGAATGAGCCTGGGGACAGGGCCTCAGATTCTCAGTGTCTGCTGATGTAGTCTTGGGATCCAATGGATATTCCCAAACCGCTGCAAGGATAAAAACATTTGGTGAAGAACAGTGACATACAAATAAAAACATCTGAGTTCTTCTGTTTGTATGTTCCTGCTCTTCATCAAAATGTTATAGTTTGAAACAAAACTGCATTTTTATAAAGTTACTTCTTAAAGGAATAAAGAAAAAAAAATTAAATATCGAAGAATAATTTCACATGGCATAAGATGGCATGTAGTAAAAAGAGTCCTGAGCTGGAAGCCATGATGTATGGTTTTTATATTGGTTTTAGCTACTGTCTAGCGATTACTGAATTAATTGGCAAACGCAGCACCTTTCTAGGGTTGGCTTCATCATCTAAGAACAAAGGGTCTGGATTAGGTGACTCTAATCCCCTTCCAACTCTGTTAATTGTGAAAACACTTTGATGTGTTCCACATCAAAATGATCAGCTTATCAGATTATTTTATGATTTGGTTTTCTCATAATTTTCTGTTACCATAAATTTTCTAAAATTGCCTGATTCATATTTGTTAAAGATTTTTATATATCTCATTGGGGGGATAATAAATTATTGCTTCTCAGAGTCTCCTGAATTCTCTAAAGCATTTGAGGCCAGGCGCTTAGGGCTTTCAGCTTAGATGTGTATGAAATGAATCAGGAGTGGTTCAAGTTCAGAGGTGCTACTCCTAAGAGAAAGGCCAAATAAACCCTCAGGCAACTGTCATCTTTCTTTGTATTTTAGTCAGACTTGCCATCCTGGTATATTGTAACAGAGCCTATTACAGGCCAAGTTATTTTGGGAGCTGCACAAGATGCTGATCCGTAAATGACATTAAATCATCACAAAATAAACTTTAATATGCAACATTCCTGAAGAAATGAAAATTGGTTCCACCAGAATTAAAGTGGACAATGCATTTATACAAGGAAAAAGAAAATCACCCGTCAAGTATTTTTGCAATGCACCCAAGAGGTTGTACTAAAGGACTTGCCATCTGCAGGGCCCACCATTGCTCTAAGTTAGCCAGTAACAGTTACCTGAGGTCAGCAGTCAAATCGCTGACATTCTTAAAGATAAAAGTACATGATGTATATTTACAGAAATGAATCACATTTTTAATATTCCAATTTTGGACAATTTACTAGGCCCCCAAGTCGTTCCCAGTTTGGAAGAATCATAAGTAGTAAATTTATCTTGAACACAAAAAAAGCATATGAATTTAATAAATGTAAAATTAGTTCCTCCATATGTAAGTTACATTTATGTGTCAATTGGCTGGGCTATAGTGCCCAGCTGTTTGTTCAAATACCAGGATAGATGTTGCTGTGAAGGTACCTTTTAGATGTAATTAATGTTTAAATGAGTGGAGTTAAAGCAGATTACTCTCTGTGATGTAGGTAGGCCTCATCCAACAAATCAAAGGCCTTAACAGCAAAGACTGAAGGTTCCTAAAGCAGATATGCAGCCTCCAGACTGCAACATAGAAATCCTGCCTGAGTTTCCAGCCTACAGGTTTGGGGATCCAGATAGCAACCTACTGGCTTGTCCACAGATTTCAGACTTGTCAAATCCCACAGTAGCACAAACCAAATCCTTAATATCTCTTTCTCTCTCGCCACTCCTCGTGTGTGTGTGTGTGTGTGTGTGTGTGTGTGTGTGTGTGTGTGTGTGTGTGGTGTGTGGTGTGTGGTGTGTGTGTGTGTCCTGTTGGTTCTGTTTCTCTGGAGAACCTTAGTACATTATACCTCTACCAAATTCAGTTTGAACTAATATTTAAAGAGTGCCCATCTGCAGAGATATTAAGGAAAACTGCACCGGCTGAAGAGTGTAGAGAGAAGGGTGGGAGAAGGCAAGACTCGGAGCAGCAGCTCTGCTTGAGGATCAGGGGATAAGATGAATTTTGTTCAGTGGTAGCTCCTTGCTACAGCCTCAAGCTACAGAGTAATCTGCAGATCAACAATCAGGGAATAACTACAGTCCTTGCTGATTGCTTTCTCTAGGCCAAGCACAGTTCTATCTATGCTCTTTACATATATTAACTCATTAATCAGAATGGAAACCCTAGTACAGGTAGGTAATAGTTGCATCCTATAACACAGATGAGGAAAGTGAGCCTCAGGGAGACAGTAAATTATCCACCTAATTGTGGACCCAGAGTCTAGATCTAGACCATCTGACTTTAGAAATTGGCCTCTCAACCATGATGCTAAAATTGTTTGCACAGAAAGGAACAATGTCTGCCAGAATAACAAATGAAGGGAAAACAAACACTTTAACTGCAAAGAAATTAGAAACTAAAATGGATCTTCTGGTGTTCCAGGCCAGAGCTTAGCTAATCCGGTCTGAAGGCTTTTACATTCCAGCTTTAATACTCTTGGCCTTCTCATTAGTTAAGAGAAGTCAGGGGTATGGAAGAGCACAGAGAATAACACTTACTGAGTGCTTGCTGTTGCCTCCTTACTGATCTCCACGTGGCTTCCACTGACACCACAGGGAAGCGGGCGGCCTTGTGATGGAAGGCCTGCCTCCCCACTAGGCCTCCTCTGCCACCACTCCAGTGGAGAGATGTGGAGTGCCTCTTGAATGCTGGGTTGGGTAGAAGTCTAGGCTTTCCATGTGGTCTTCATTGATACTATGGGGAAAAGGGAGTTTGTTACTAAGTGGAAATGAAAGCCTTGGTTCCCCATTCAACATTCTCCGACACCATCTTGGCAGAGGGATCAGCACATTATAGCCTAAGAAGGGCAGAATCTAGTCTCCCCACTTGACCTGCTGGATGGATGGGGTGAGGCTACAGTAGAGTAATTATAGTTTAAAATTTTTTTTGTTTTGCAAAGCTGCTCCTTTCTCGTTCTTTGGCTAGAGAGCAGGCTTTTGCTGGGGCTTTTTGTGGGGTGGGGTCTGCACTCATGGATATTTCTGGGGTGATGGTTTCTTCAGCTCCTAATTTTGGATATATGCAGCTAAAAGAAAACTCGAAAGAACTTACTACTGTATCTATCATTCCACGTGTCCTGAGGTCTGCAGGCAGTCTGTCTTCTCTCCACCTTTCAGAGTCTGCTTATGTTTATTTTATATGTAATATCGTGGGCTTTTAGTTGTACATAGCAGGAGGAATAGGAGAAAATATAAATTTACTCCATCTTCCTGAAAGCAAAAAGTTAGACCCATTTTTGAGCATCCGAAAAGCCAATTTGTTAAACCATTTTACAAATAACTTTAAGTAGAAGACTAATCACCACAAGTCTTAAAAACATTTTTCAACCCACTGGTGGGCATTTTGACCTAATCTAGTCCCAACCTACCATCATCTCTTTGAATTTGTCTCTTCCTGTCCTTTTTTTTTTTTTCATTCGTCTTTCCCATTTACAGTAAACACAACAAATTATCTTGCCCACCATTCCCCAAAATCTTAGGGAATTTTGTTGAATGACTGCCATGTGTCCAGCTCTACAGAATGTGTCCAGCTAAAAAATCTTCCCTCACCCTGAGCAGAGAGAAAGTTGCTGACACATTTTTATCCTGTTGTTTATTAAGTGAGCCTGACTAGTTTCTAAAGTAATCACCTTATAATAATTATTTCAGATTCGTTTCACATCATCTTCTAAAATATTTCCATTTTAGAAAAAGCCACTGTGTGCACTAAAAGATCAGCCACTCAAAGTCATCATTAGAAAAGTAGCAACAGAATGAGATAAAGAGCCTCAGATTTGTGCTCAATACCTTTTTTGCTTAAGTGATATAATTGAACAAATGGATTAAACTCTGAAATATTCAATAATACATCTTGCTACTGAAAATAATGGCCATTAGTACCCTTTAATTTTTTTGGAATACATTTAATATATTTTTTTCTCTAAAATAAGTAGAGAATCTATCATAACAGTGAGCACATCTACAATCTAATCTTCTAAACAATATATATATGTTACATAATAATTATTAATTACATAATAATTCTGAGTCATTTCTTATGTACCATGAAAGTTATTCTGAGAGTATAAAATTCAGAAAAATGGTGAAATTTAAAAATATATATTTAAGTCCTCACATTTGGGAATTTTAATAAGAAAAACATTTCAGAATGCTTACGTGAAAGAAACATGAGGATTATAAAAAAGTAGTTTATGAAATACTCTTAAAAACAGTTGATGTCAAAATATTTTTTAAAAGTCAATTAAATTCTCCATAAAGATAGACAAATTTTGTGAAAGGAACATGTAATAGGAATTGAAATATACTTGTAGAAATTTCAAATGTTTTACAATGTGTTCAAAAATCTTATTCTAATAAGTGCAGACAAGTATTTCTGGACAGTGTACTCAGTGCCAGCGCCATTTTACTGCTGGCAGTGACTGGTGACAAGACAGATACCTCCTGCTTTGCATTATAGTGAGGAAGACTAAAGATACATACATAAGCAAAGGCAAGGTCATTTCGTGGGGTGCCAAGTGCTATAAAGGAAATAAAATAGATGATGTTTTGGAGCATGACTACAAAAGGGAGAAAAGCACCTTCAGAGAGGGTGGCTGGGGAAGGTCTCTTGGAAGAGGTGGCTTCTAAGCTGAGGTCTGAAGTATGTGACAAAAACGCAAGTGCAGGGCCTTTGAAGGAAACAAGCATGACGTGTTGGGGAACCTGAAAGACATCAGCGCCCTATAGGCCAGCGAGTAAGGCAGGAGTGGAAGGAGATGGTCCAGAGAGGTGAGCAAGGCTGATCACTGTGATGCTTCAGAGCACGGTGAAGACTTTGGATTTTGTTCTCCACACCATGGGAATCCACTGGGAAGAACGTGAAGAGAAACACCTTAAAGAGATCACAAGCATTCTGGCGTCCCCCATTAAGTCTGCACAATTTGTAAGCATTTGGGTGGAGGTTCAACTAGGAGTTAGATATATGAATCAAGAAAGACCTCAGGAGAGAAGTCTGGGCTGGAGACACAGACTAGAGACCTAGATATAGAGTTGCTATTTGTAGGTTCTCCCAGAAACAGATACTCAGATAAGCATTTGGATACAAATAGATTATTTGGGAAGTGCGGTAAACACTAATAGGGAAAGTGGAAAGTGATTCAGGCAAGGAAAGGGAGCCACTTAAAGAGGCACCATTAAGCCAGTTACCAAAGTGGGTGGTGACAAGGGAACTCTGAGGAAAAGTACAAAACACTATGTACTTTTCCCCAGAGTTCTCTTGTCACTATTTAAAAGATAGTTAAAGCTAACTTTCAAAAGTCATGGGTTAAGGATATCCTCCAGGCCTGCTGCATGCATAGACAGAACAGACTCTAAGATATAAGGCCCAGAACTGTATATACAGGTAGTGAAAGTTAGCCAAACTTCACTGAAAGGTCCAAGGAATTTGAGGATTAAGATTACCTAAATCATTCCTTTGAGCTGTCAAGAGTTAAAGCTATGACTGTAGCTCCAACATCTATACTCTTGCCCATCATTCTATACTGCCTCACCATACAATGTGCTTATTACAAAATATTTAGAAAGTACTAAGAGAATCTTTGAGTTCGTGTGTGTATACTTATTTGACCTTGACAAAATGGGAAGGATTCTGCCACTTGAATCCTTGACTAATCAAAGGTAACCATTGTTAACAACCTTTGTCCTAATAAATATCAATGTGACTTTTTTCAACCAAAAAGAGGTTAATGTGACTATTCTTCTAAGATTGGTCAATGGCTAGAGAAAAATCATTATTTGCTGAATTTCAATGATCTTCCCATGTAATCCAATTCTTTGTCATCCTTTCCTCATTATTTATGTGAATATGATTATCATTCTAATTACATATTTATATAAGGACCCTATTTTTTTCCAGTTTATCCCATCCACAGTGTTCAGTACTTGGCAGTCTCAGTGCTGAGGGTCAGAGTTTGCTCTGGCCCCCCTACCAGCCTTATTTACAACCTTACACAGTTCCCACATAGCTACAGATGGGGACCTGAGGCCTTAGTCTATTGCAGATTTCTTTCTGTAATGCATGAGGAGTGACCCAGATTTTTTAAATGCCTGATCTCCTTTGAAATAGCAGCTGCCTCAAAGGAAGGGTTTATACAGAGAATACAAACAAGTTATTTCAGCTAGGAGCTACACAGAGATTTTATAATTTGCCATTAAATAAGATTTTTTTGCATTGGCAATGAGAAGATATTCCGCTACAGTGAGCATTTCAATCGATCGGTCCACCATCACATGGCTAAGAAGGCAGGAATAATCTAACCATCCGTCTAGCTAAGTAGATCAGCCAGAACGCTTTATAAATACAACACAAGAGAGCTAAGCAGGCTGTGATAGAAGATAAGACCTCTGTATCAACTGAAAACACTGTTAATTTTAAGCCCTTGGTCAAATCATTTTTTCTAGGTACTGTCTTAGAGCAAGAGCCCTATTTTTAAATTTCTTCTGGAAGTGTGATATAAAAAATACCCAATTTATTTACTGGAAATTTCGTTAGTCTCTTTCTAATATGCCCTTAAGACAGATCAGATTTATAGACTATAACTTTTTTATCTTCATCTACACAACTGTGTTGGGAATGGTACTTTGAATTCATCATGGTTTCAAATTAAATTTAAATCCACAAATTTCTCATTTATGCTGTGCACAACAACCCATTCCCTAATACTTATTTGTTAAATATTTGCACTATGTTTGCTGGAAATCACAAAAGGCAATGTTGTTCTTCTTGACTAGTACAAATAGATTGTTAAAGTGGAAAAAAAATGAAATTTAAAGAGACTAAACAGGGAAAAAAATAACTACTCCCCGTTTGGAACCGAAACCCACTGTTCTCATATAGACCATAATAAAATCAAAATCTGAACCACCTTTAGTATCAGCATCTTCAAATGGTATTTAGTGTTTTACATAAATTTCTAATTTTTAATTTTAAATAACATTGCCAATAAAAATAAATTTTTATTTTAAATAACAGTTGCGTAAGGGGTAAAAAATCTTTCCCATTATCTGACAGTGACAGATAAAAGCATGAAAAGTTGCATTTGAAGTGTCTTCCACCTGTCCCTGCCACTATCTGAACACAATACCTAATGTCTTCCCCTCTGCCTGGGGCTGCCAGGTCCTGGTTCTTCCTGGCTCTCTGCTTGGTTTGGCATTACCCCCATCTGCTTGCTTTAGACTTAGTTCCCCTTCCAGACTTCTGGTAAGGATGTCTGGGCACCTCAACTTGACCTTGGTCCTTGCAAGAATTCCCTCCCCTCTTCACTCAGAGCAGGCCTCCACTGCCCTCTCTCTGCAGTCACCCTCCTGGTGCAATCACTTACTACTGATTACTAGCATTTTGAATTAAATAAACAGATAATCAGACATTACTGTGCATATTTTGTCAAATTATTCATACTGCTCATAGCACATTATCATCAACCACCTATACACAAAGTTCCCCTTTTGTGATGTTAAAAATAATTAAACCGTTCATTCATTTGTTTGTTTATTATCTTGTTCTCATAGCCAATTCCTTTTATATTGGTCCCCTATAAAAAGCTATTCCAATGTGTTCAATACAAAAACCATGTTGCTACAAAATGTTCATTGGGGTGTGTGCAGGATGTGTGTGTGTGTGTGTGTGTGTGTGTGTGTGTGTGTGTGTGTGTGTTACAGATTTCATTCTGTTTCCCTTCTCACCTGCGATTTGGGTTATTTCAAAGGTTACTGAGGAGGTAAAAATGTGAATACGGTTGCTTACATAACTAAGTTATTTTGAGGCTCAGTTAGTCAATAATCTCTGCCCTGGCATGGGCTTGGCAGTAAATAATCCCATGTGTAGCATCACACACTGTGTTGTTGTTACAGAGCCCCTGTGCCCAGTCCTTAGTATCCCTAGAAACAGATTTACTGGCAAGACACCATCATCCTGGAAGTTGAGGAGTAAATATAGACTTTTTCCTACACTTGGTAACACCCTTTAATCTCTATATTCCCATTAACTATCTATAGTTCCTTTTGCTGTACACAGGATAGCAATAATAATAGAGAGACCATTTGTCATAATAAATACTTGAGTGCTCTCCAAATTCGAAGTGCTTTCATCAACTAAAGAAACAGCATGATACAGTGGATTTGAATCTTGAGAGCTACTTCCTGGCCATTTCATTTTGGAAAAATTTAACGTCCTAGATGCAAAACGAGATTAGCAATAACTGCCTTCAACCACTGTTAGAACAATGGCAATGTAATTGAAGTATCTAGCGGTGCCTGGCACACGAAAAGCACTCAGTAAATAGCTGTTATCACATATTAAACACAAGACATCAGGTAAATTTGAATTTCAGATAAATAAAAAATTTTTAGTATTAGTATGTCTCAAGTATAACATAGGCATACTTGTATTGACATTATTTTATTTGCTACATCTGGCAATCCTTATTATTTTATCCATCAAAGTCAGTATCGTTCCCATTTTACAGGGGAGGAAACTGAAGCTCAAGAAAGTAAGCGATGTGAAATGATCAAAACACATTAAGTGGTAAAACCTGTTGGATATTAATTCTATTATTAGTTAATAGTGACAGAGTACATGTTGACTTCTGGGCAATATATAGTAAGGGTCTACTGTGTGTATACAGCAAAGAGCTCGTAGGTATGAAGTGAGTGGACTGGGAGGTACCTTCAGTAGATCATTAAGATCCTCAAGGTTGGGAACCAGAACATTTTCTGGTGTTTTTTTTTTGTTTGTTTGTTTTTTTAATCCACCTATCTCCCGCCTACATCATTTTAACTGTGTCTGGTTCCCATGACTTATCAGCATCTTCATCAAAGGGTGGATAGAGGAGATAAATTCAAACTAAGTATTGGCTATTAACAAATCATTATAGCCGATGTTTAGGTTGTCTTTGAGATTTCACGAAGCCAGGTCAGATTTACAATAACCATCAAGAGTTGGTCTCACCATTAATTATATTAGAAGGAGGTGAGAGAAGAACTTAAAATCAGCTTTGAATTGCCTTCTTTTGGGGACTCGCCAATTCAAATATTTGTCGTAGACCTAGAAATCAAGGAGAAGTGTGATCTCCGTAAAATATCCTGCCTCCAGTCCTTTTATGGTCTCTTCAGAAGAATTCCGATTTCTTATTTCTGCAAGCACACCAAAGAAATTTTTTTTCTATTGTAAGTATATACTTAGAAAAAAATTGACACCTTAGGTTAGTACTTATAGATGGTGTTAACTCGAGGAGCTAAAACAGGAGCTCATCCATACAGAGAACGGAGACCTGGGGGGTTTCAGATTACCACTGTGTCCAGAAGGCTGACCCCTTGTTTTCTATAGTGCATTTTGCTGACTTTTTCACTTTTCCCATAGCCTTTTTTTTTTTTTTTTAAATTATCCAGCAGTACTCTTTTCTGCCTATTCTAGCTTTTATTTTTATCGATTTACTTAGTGTGTGGAGAGCTGAACTGATGTATTATTTTTAATCTGCATGAGAAATTTTCCTTTTCCTCTTTCCATATTTATAGCGGTCTGATGTGAGATCCCCAAGAAAGAAATTGTGGAAAATGCTTACGGCAGCCTGAAGAGTGACAGGCCAACTGGGCCCAAGAAACTGCTTATTGATAGCACCTGTATCTCAAGTCTTTTTCTACACTCACAGACTGGAAATATCTGCCTGAAATTTCAATTGTTTATTCTCTAGCAAATCTGCAAATTGCTTAGCTCAGAAACCAGAGTTTCCTTAAAGCAGTGTTTCTCACATTGTGGGCTGTGGACCACATCCTTCAGAGTCTCCTTTTTATATAAAAGGCTAATTTCTGGGCCCCACTACAGACTTACTAATGAATCAGAATCTGTAATTAACAACGAGCTTTTAAAACTTTGCCTCAGAGGACGTATAAATATGATTTGGATTGAATTTTATGACTAATCTCCTCAGTTGTCAGCTACAGTGGCCTAGCTACTGTCTGTGACATCACCATCTGCCCACCTTCTCTAGCCCATACACCTAGGTTGAAAATGGACAAGGGAGTCCTATGCTGACCACATCTGAGAGGAAGGCTGGGCAGTGCTGAGGAGCCAGGCTGGGTGAATCTGTCTGTCACAACACCAGTAGTCTGTCACAACACCAACGTGCATAATTCTGTGATTTCTCTAGAATGGGTTCAGTATCTGCAGGACCCTCTCGACTGAGACAGCCTCCATTTGATCTGCATCTGAGTAGAGTTACAATGGCATAATTCCACACACACACACAAACAAAGATTACATAGGCTTATTTAAAGGAGAACTGAAACAAATATATATGCTAATATGTTGAAACTACAAATTAAATAGCCCGTGGTGTTTCTGTTAACTTTCAATCCCTCCTCATTAGGAATCAGTAAAAATCATTAGTCAAATATGGTCAAAGGAATTATCTTTTTCCTGGTCAGGTATGGAGTTTTTCCCCCTTTATCTGGCACCTGCATTGTGCCCTGCTCCTCTTCTATTTTAGGCTGGTCTCATCGGAACAGCCATTTCTCACTACATGACACCGATTGCTAGCATCTCAATATTTCCAGGTTTTCCGTAATTGTTTAAAGTCTCGGTCTTATACACAGAAACTGCCTCAAATGAATTTCTGTGCTTTATCTCACTCCCTAATTACACAGAATTAAAGTAGTTCCCTCTGAGTCCCAATCTCTCTGAATAATATCTGTCCACAGAGAAAAACGTGCAGTTTGCAGACTGCCCCTTTGCTCTGAGCCTCCTAAGGGTTGCCTGTCACTGTCACGGGAGGGCTGCATGTCTCCTCATTCCTGAAGGTCAAAAGACCTTCTAAATTAAGCCCCCTGCACCTGGGAAAATTTCCTATCTACACAAAAACCCTCTCGTTTTATTATACGTTCTGTTACCAGACATTCTCAAAGCCACCTGAGGTTATCCTGCCTCTACTATGTAACTACACTACCATGGCCTATATAACCCTCCCAACCCTTCATCAGGTAGGAATATAAGTGAATGCGCCTTTCCTGAAGGGACAAAGCCTTCCTGCATCACACCCAGACTAGGACAGATACATAGGAATTGGAAAAGCAGAAGTTCATGGGAAGCTTGCTTGTCTAGTGGGTGTTCTGCCTTGACAGAGCAGCCCAGGAGGTGAGGCATAGGTTCATATGTTGTCTGCAGAGAAAATACTGCTTCTGTCTGCTGTGCGAGTGATAAAGAACTCACAGTCTGGGGATATTAATAATAGGAGCTTTGGACACGTAAGCAAAAGGCCATAATGTTGAAGAAGGCACCACTTCTTCTCCCTCAAAAATAAATGTAGTTAGTGACCACCCAGGTTCAAATAGAGATAATCATGTGAATATTATTTCATCAAAAATCAAGCCATTGTTGTATCAGATAATGAAAATAACACAGTGAATAGAAACATAGACTCTTAACTCGGTATATTATAGGTACTGATGAACCTATAATGAAGTCCTTCAGAGCAGGAAATTGAATTTTAAACTGTTCTTGGATTTTGTTCAAATTCAATTTTCAAAAGGATAACTACAGAACTTTTTAAATCACTCCAGAAAATTAGTCTTTCTCAAAAAAAGGTCTATTCCTTAAGAAAAACATCCTATAATGAAAAGCTATAAAGATCTATAATTGTATGAAATGAGAGTTTTCTAGTCAATTCAGGCAGAGAACTGAGTTAAGTCAGAAAATCTGTGCTGCAAATCTTTGATCCTCCAACTAACTAAAGAAGCAGAAGAAACATTTACATTCATTTGGTGCTCTTTTTAAAACTAGAATTATTTTGATGACACTATGGAGGCCTGAATTATCAAAATAGAAACTTGATTTACTGGAATAAACTTCCTCATGGGAAGAACAAAAATATTATCCTTATTATTAAAGAAAAAGGGGAGAATTTAACTGTAGAAATCTCAGACTCCCTCTAAGCAGAAGACAGACTTACATAATAAGTGAGAGGATGAATCCAAGACTTTTATTTATTCATTCGACAGATATTTACTCGTATCAGGAGCTCAGCTAGCCACACATGTAATGACCTTTCTTTTTCTTTAGTCTTTTGGATCGAATAGCAATACATGCTTGCAAAAACATTTCCAAAGAAGATATTTATAAAGTACAATTGTTCCCCTTTCTATCTTGCCCCAAATGGGCCTTAACAACCCTTTGTAATCCTGCTGACAATTTCAAATGAGCCCCTCTACACTTCCTTTATTTAAAAAGCATATGTGTTTATATTTATCATTTTCTTTATCCTATTCATATTATCAACTATAATATGTGTATATACATATTATTCTGTAACTTTTTCCCTTTATTATATATTGATACATGTCTAAGACAATATGTGGACATGTACCTCATTATACGTGGACATGTATCTCATTATTTTACTTGACTACATAGTATTTTATAGACTAAAATAACATAATTTAAAAAATTCAATCAGTATCTTATTGACAGACTTTAATTTTTTCAAGTTTTTGTAAATAAGAAAATCACCATCATAAACATTTTAATATGTTAATTTATATGTAAATATATAATTTAACATATACATTCATATGCAATTTTTTTCTGGTGAATATATTCCCAAATTTGTACATTGTTTCATTAAAGAGAAATGCATTTTTTAGTTTAATAAAAATGCCAGACTACTTTTGTATAAGGTATGACAATTTACAATCACACCAACGTGCACGCCAATTTCTCATACCCTACCTAGTTAGCACTTGATATTATCAATCTTTATTTTGGAATCTAATGGTTAAAAATGGTAGCTCATTTTTGTTTTAATTTTACTTCTCAGATGACAAAGTTTCATATATTTATTAGACATTTTCCCTCTCTTTTCTGCGGATTGCCTCTTGATATCCTTAGGCCATTTTTTTATTGGACTGTTTATAATTTGCTGGCACATCTGCTAGAAGCTCTTTGAAATATAATCCTTTGTTATGTGTATTACAAACATTTTTTTCCAGCTTCTTTGAATATTTGTCTTCTGACTTTAAAGAAAAATTTTTTCCAGACCAAAGCTTTTAATTTCTGTGTAAAAACATTCTGTCAAATTTTATTATTTATCGTTTTTTCTGTCTAAGAAGTTTAACCCCATTACAATCTCCAACTCAAAGATATACAGATATTCTCTGCACTTTGTAGCCTTTACAACTATCGGTGCCTATGACATCTTTCAGAGCCAGCCTTTGGCTATTTTTTTTCCAAACACTTTTCTATATACTCTGTTCCTATGCTCCATTCTCTAAGTCACCATGGACTTGGGCAGAAGTGGGGACTGTTGGTTAGTTTTGTTTTCTTTTGTACACTTGATCTGTACTGTTAAATAATAAAATAATATGGAGATATTATTAGCAGGGGCACTTTAATTTTACAAAAGGGCTAGAAAGAAGTGCATAATGCAGAAAGAGCAAGTACATGACACACGGCCCTATCACTTGTCACTTCCTGCCACATACACCTACTCTCATACATTAAAACATTACAGCATTCCCATACGCCAGGGGCTTAGCCTTTAAATCCTTCTCTATAAAGCACCTGTGGCAGATGGTATTTCTCAAAGATGGCCATGACCACATCTCCCATCCAACATGCTTTCTAGAACCTTACTGTTTCCCCACCAAGAGGTAGAATCTAATTCTCCTCCTGAGTCTGGACAAATTCGGTGCTCACTTGTAACCAGCAGAATGTAGCAGAAGCAACTCTACTGGACTTCCACGTTTGGGTCATAAAAGATGGTGCAGCTTCTGCCTTCTTAGCTGAAATACTCCTGAAGGTGGAAAACATGTCCCTGATGTCTTCAGCCATTCAGTAAACCTGAGGCCACCATGCTGTGAGGAAGAGCCTTGCAGAAAGATCATATATTTATCAATCGATAAAATCAATCAGCTGTTCCAGACCCCCACTACCTTGTGTGTGTGTGTGTGTGTGTGTGTGTGTGTGTGTGTGTGTGTGTGTATACGCTGTTGCAAGCAAGAAAAGTGGCTACTGAAGTAACATTTTTTTTTGAACACGTTAGTGTCTTTTCACAATGCCAGGTTTATTGAGCGGAACCTTGTCAGATAAACCAATCAGGTACCCAAGCAGGTTAACACACAACACACAGAGTGGGGGAGCACTGAGTCTTACCCAACAGAGCAAAAGGATGAAAGTCCTTCGTGTCTCCAAAGCGAGCCCCTTTGACTGGCAGCACGAGGAGCTGCCCATCGGTCCCAAGCCAGTGACTGCAATGGGTCAGAAGGTCAGAGTCTTCAGCTCTAGCACACCTGTCTGGCTTGAGCATCATCTGTCTAAGATGTTCATCTTATATGGACCTTACAGTCAGGATCCTCATGCTTACCGACTTCTGCATATGGAAGCTGACATTTGTAGTTTTGGGTATTCCAGTTACACCCTGAGGGCATTCTCTTTATGTGCAAGTTGATATTACTGTCATGGCTCTCATTGAATCCATTTTGTAAAGTCCAAAATCTATCTATATCTGTATATCTATATATATCCATATCTATATCCATATCTATATCTATCTATCTATATCTATATCTATATCTTTATATAGATATATATAGAGAGAGAGGTGCCCTGTTAACCCTGTTAGTCCCCAGCTGCTCCAGACCCCCACTACCCCAATCGCTGTATGACTGTTCCATATGGGAGACCCTGAGCCAGATTCACCCAGCTGAGCCCTTCCTGAATTCCTGACCTACAGAAACCAAGAGTCATAATAAAGTGTTTATTGTTGTTTTAAGCCACTATGTTCTGTGATGTTTTTGATAGACAGCAGTAAATTATGAGTATGGCTCACTAGATAGTGACAGTCAATGGAAATGGAGTTGCCCGTGAGTTAAAACCTATTTCATCCCTTGCCTAACTCTAGGTAAAATTTAGGCATCTATAAGTAAGATATTTTTAAATAGAGTGCTTTTACAATTTCCTCAAATCACTTCATGATTTTTTTTTAACCTTTAGGTATAATGCTGGCTCTGCTACCTTTCCAGAAAATTATTCCCTACCCTACCACCATGCTCCCCACAAAAGGAGTTTGAAAACTGTGGGGAAAGGATCTAGAGCTAAGAACTGGGGCAGCACGAAACAGCTTATGTATTATCTTCTGGTCCACATCGGCCTCTCACTTGGCACGCCCAGGAAAAATCCCTTTCAGCAAGTGCCAAGGGCTTGTCTGTGCAAAGAAACACACACACGCTTCATCTTATTTTTTCTTGGTTCCCATTTGTCATCTATCTTTTCTCTCCCCTCTCACAGGGCTTACTTCATTTCAGATTATTTGAGGTCATAACATTGCTACTTATGTTTTTATCTCTCCATCCTCTTTCTTTCCTTCCATCACATTCTTCCTAGCAATGTTAATTGTTATTCTCTTGATTTCTTCTCAAGGAATTCAGGCAATGAAAGAAGTGAAAGGCCGGACACTTGAGAAGGAACTCGAAAGGCGTGATTGGCAAAGGCCTTTGTCCTTCTTGATTTGGAGAATTGACAGTGCCTCACCGGATAGGCTGGCTGACCTCTCCCTTCAGTAACTGCCTTGCTGCTGCTTCCACATCTGCTACACATTCCAGAAGGCAAGTTAGAAAAACACTATTAGTTTTTCCAGCTATCATTGTCCTTTTGTCACCATAGCGACAGATGTTATGTGAAATCAGCTGCTTTATTGTGAAAACAATGTAGGTTGAAAACTGGCCTTGGGGAAATTGCAAAGAACAGGAGATTCAATTCTGATATACTCTTCCATAGGTTTTTGTTTTTTTTCTATATTACCTTTTCTTTAAAATATACTTTATTGCAAAGCTATAATATAAAATAAAAAGTCAAAGAGTCAATTTCTTCAATGGTTACTTGACTCAATATGAGAACAGATGTTGGTGAAAGGCTTGAAAGCAAAATCAAATATATACAAATCCACAGAACTTCAAAGCAGCTAAAGAAACCATATTGGTAAATGCATTGTGTACTGAACACTGGCTGATGTAATTCAGAAACCAAGCGGCTACTGATAAATCAAACTAAAGAATGACACAATCAACCTTTTAACTCCAGAGAAGATATATAGATATCCAGAATGAAATAATACAATAGGGAGGGAAAAAAAGAAGTAAATCACTATCGCCAGTTATTCTGACAATGAATTCAGGAGACCAGTTACCTGGGGAGCATGTTTCTGCAAGTGGTTGGGGTGTGGCATTCATGGAATAAGCCATCAAGGTCAGAGAGATTTTGAACTAGATTTTATTTCAAAGACAAATAAAAAATTCCCGATTCTTCGCATGAAACTACCATCTGGAAACCCAGAAATTAGAATAAAAGAATTAGATGGCAAGTAGACACAAGTATAGTTTCAGTTTCATCATATGGTAATTTACATAGACAAAATTTTAAATTATGAAATCAGAAAACTTTGAAAATCAAATAATAAAATCTAATGAGTCTTAAGGAAAGATATGACTATGTTTATATGTTTATTATTCTAAATGCGGCTAAGGAGAGACTCTCTAGGAATAAAAGACATTAGTATCAGAATCTGGTTTCAAACCTCAAGTCTGCGGCTAACTAGTTGTATGATTTAGATAAACTCCTTAACCTCTACATTCAGTTTCCTTATCTGTAATCACCTCACCAATCCCTTGTGAAGATTGAAAGAGCTTCTTTTAACTCCTGGGACACAGAACTATTATTGTTAGTGTTGCCATTCAACTGTACAATCCACTTAACAATTTTAACAGATTTTTCAAACCTTAGGAGTTTATAGATTATAATACACATTTTAAAGCTAACTTTATTTGTGTTTGTTTGGAACTGGTATGAAAAGTATGTCCACTGGTCTTCACATTCACACTGATGCTGAACAAGGCCTGAAATCTATATATTTTAGCATCTGGTATTTCTGACCAGGATTAGAAATTATCATAGAAAATACTTAAATCTGAAAAGACTTTCCTTAGAGTCTGCAATAATCCGAGAGATATCAGAATAAAATGACCGAAGAAGTAATGAAGGCAAAGGAAATTGGAAATAAACTCATGTGTTTAACATGTTTAATTCCATGATAAATATTAGCCTTACGTTTGTAGTATATTAAAATAATATAAATGTCAATTTATTTGGAAACTAAGTTGCCTAGGATTTAGATCAACAAATTAATGTCATGACTAAATGTGCTCCTTCGGCACTCTGAGGCATAAGAAGAGTAATTGGGAAATAGTGAAGAATTATATAATTATATTACATTTGTGTAATCTAGCGAAGTTGACAGATGACTGTTTACCTCTGTAATTGGTTTCTGAGAAATGAAAAGTACACAGGAAACATGTAGAAAAATCAAATTAGGTTTGGTAAAGACCTTTTTAAAATGCAGATACTTCCATTCAGAAAACCACCCCCATCCTGAGCCTCTTTATTTTGGAACCAAAATTTGCAGTATCTGAAGTCACATGATCTGCAAACAATGGTGTCAGACCTTTTTTAATATTACATTTTCTAAAGAACTCCCTGAATGTCTTCTGGGTCAAACCCTCCACTCTCAAGAAAGCACCTTTGGCATTTTCTGCTGTTTGTCACATTCTGTCAGATCTTAAAAAGTTGAAGAGAAAACATTCAGAGAAGGGCCTGGAGGTGGTGGTTTGTTTCCAGCTCATGTTACCCATAGCTGCCTCCAGAGGTTCTTGTCTGGGAACAATTCTTCCCCTGCTGGCACTGACCAGGAGCACTTTTCTGTGACTCCCAAGGACTCATGACTACACCCTCTCAGCCTCAGTCTTCTCCACTACTCTACTCTGAAAAGTACCATATAATTTCCCTTTCTATCCTTCATGCTTGTTTACTCTATTACCAGAAAAGCAGGATAGTGTAAGGCAGCCATGAAATTAAGTAATTGTCTAACTGTCTAGGGGTAAAGTTGAATCTGATGTCTGACCTAGGAGAAATCAGACTCGGATACTTGTTTTGAGTATCTCGACTTTTATCACCTCTCTCACAGAAGTAAATCTTGCTCTGACCTAATCCTAGGATACATAACTAGATTTCAAATAGCCCCAGGGCACACATTTATTATATCTAATCCCCTTCCAAGAAAGCTTTTAGGAGTCTGGATTGGCCCAGTGCCTCCTTCAAAGTCTCTCTCGTGGCTATCCTACAATCTGCTTCAGGCTGATGGTAGCTACACTACTAGACCCAGGAGCCCTCACACTGTGGCAGCTTCAGGATTTCTCTGGGCCCCCCAGGGCCCGTCATATCAGGTACCTACAGCTACAAGCTGGTCTTTGGGAGCAGAGAAGTGAGGAATGCCACATCAGGCAGATTTGTGTGAACACTGGTCAAGGAAAATAGATTTCCTCAAGGAAATTAGACACAGAAGCTGGGGAAAATCATTATACTGTGTCTCCCTTCTTCAGTTAAAATGTTTTTCACAGATATTTAGGTATGCGGAGTACCTGCAACTGGAGTTGTTGGGGAAAGTATAAATTCTAAAACTCAATCCATGTTTATTCACTGACCTAATCTGTTAGTTGCATTAAAGCTACACTCATAAGTTCTGAAACTATTTTATAGTGGCAGAGAGCTAGACCCTTCAAACTTTCTTTGCCATTTAAGCCTTGCTCTGGACCTCAGTTCAAATTTCTGACCCAGATCTGTCTTTTTGTCTTGAAAATGTCTCAATTAAAAATAAATCTTTAAGATCTTGGACCTGAGGTCATAGAGGATATTCCTGAATTCATTTCCAAGAAAGCCTTTCTAACAACACCCATAACCTGTGCCAAAGCAGTCTAGCTCATTAGGGAAATTTTCTGGTAAACATCCCCAACATCTGGATATTTGATCACTAAGGTCAATGACTTTAGGAACCCTTTTGTTGCTGTTCACCTTAATGGAACCTTGAAGGCATTTAAGGAGTAAAAAGAGCTGAGTGTTTTAAACAGAAATTCAGTAAACATGCACAAGAATAACACACAGTTCCTGGAATAGGAAAAAGTGAGGGTGTTTTTTTCCAATCCCAGGTCTGATTATCAGGTTAGAGATCTGGTGAGATGGAGTGCTGCTCCTTGGCTTCTGGGATTCTTCAGCCATGGATCACCTGCTTATCTTACCCTCCTCTCTCTGTCTCCTTCTCACCTCCGTGGGGATCCCCAGAGATTGGGCAAAGGCTGCCTAATTTTCCAGCATACTCTTAGGTTTGTTCATGTTCAAGCTTATGTATATTAATGAAACTCATTAATATACATAAGTAGACATCTAGTATAGTCAAACCTGGGATTGGAAAAAAAACACCCTCATTTTTCCCTATTCCAGGAACTGTGTGTTATTCTTTTGCATGTTTACTGAATTTCCATTGAAAGCACTTTGCTCTTCCTACTCCTTAAATATATATACTCTAGTATGCATATATATTATATATATTTATTATATATATATATTTCCTTTCCAACTTGAGATCACTCTGTGCCTAAATAGGAAGCTATGAGGTGTTCAAGACAAGTTGTCAATGCTTTCACTCTATTAGAAATTCTTTGGTAGCAAGAAGAAAATACAGAACCAAGAAACCTCTTAGTTCTTTGAGCCCTAAATAGATTTTCAGCAACCCACTCTTCATCTGGACTTAGTGACATCTCCTTAAATATTAAAATAAATATTCATAAAGCACTGAGAGTTTGTAAAACTATTAGTAGTAACAGCAATGCCATGAAATTTGTTCTCACAGTTAACTTTCAGAAATCACAAGTTTTAAAGAATTTATATTTTTGATGTCTTGAAAAGTTCTCGATGATAAGATAAAGGAAATTGCCATATTATATATACTTAAAAGCATGTGTTTACTAAAACCTTTTTAAATTCATTTACCTTTTTTTTCTTTTTTCTTTAACTTCAGGGAATGGCTTTTAACTTTCATTATAAAAATAGATAATAGTTACATGAAGGAAACAATATTGCTTAAAATTAGGTGTTCTCTGAGTCATTTATTTGTGTAAGGCCATAGTTGTGTTTGTAATAAATATTGTGAATATTTCCCACAATGAAACTAGTATTGTCACACTTTATGACACAAAAACATGTGACTTTAATTAGCCATTTACATTTTTCAGAGCATTCAGATATGCTTTCTGGAAAAGGAAGGAGGGAAGGAAGAAAGGAGGGAAGGGAGAGAGGGAAGAAAGAACTTGGTTCTGTCTGCAAGTAATCCACTGCCCTAACTCTACACAGAGCAGAATCTGGCAGCCATCCAGGCATATTAGTTAGATTAGTTAGAAAATAACTTAAATATTGTCAACCCTACTCAGTCGATTCTCAAATCGTAAAACCTGCCCTTAATGTATAATGCATCAAATTATCCCCGACTCTAAGTTTTCTTTCCTCGAAATTTTTGTTCTACATTTTCATCAATTTCTCCTTTTGTTTTATGTGTATGCGTCACTCTTATTGGGAATTATTAGAGAAAAAAGGATCTGAGGAATCAAAAGTGGGTATTCTCATATTCTGTTGAACTTTCTGGAGGGCGACTGAGCAGTGTTCACCAAAAATCTTTAAAACGTAAATAGCTTTGACCCTCAAATTTTGTTGGAGTCCTGTTATAATTGAACACAGTCTAAATGTTTAGCCACAAAATATTTAATATATTTTTTTCTTAAAAGAAAAATTATTGGAAGCAACTCAATATCCTACAACAGGGGAATCATTTGAGTAAATTGATTTTAGTCCACACAATAGAATAATACACAACCATTAAAAGTTATAATGCAATACACCTAGTGTTAGAGTGTGATTTTCAAGTGGTTAAAAAAATGAGTTAACAAGTCAAAGGTTTTATTTAACTCATTAGTTAATGAGAGAACAGTAAGATGTTAAAAATGGTCCAAAGGGCATTTGAAAAGGTAGTCATTTACGGGTAATTTAATAAACAAATATTTAGATAAGATTGCTGGGTTAGAAATAAAATTGATTAATGTTCAGGAAGGCAATGAATTGTAATCTTTGGGATTATCACCATACCCCCACCCCCTGCCTCAGCCCACTAACCCATTTGAAATTATTTGTATCTCAATACAAATCTATAAGTTAACTTAAGCCTCTACTGAGCTGTAAAATAGTCTGTCAGGCAATAGAAAATCAACCAAAGTTACAACCCAGTAATAGCCTGGAAAGACATCTACTTACCTCTTTCACCTATTTCTAAGTTTCAGATGATTTTTCTGGTACTATCTCTTAGGGTTGATGTGAGGTTCGTATGTGTTAATACTGAGTTTTTTCTAAGAAAGATTATTGAAACATTCTTAAGTGCTCTTTCATTCTATTTTTCTCCAGAACATTGTGGGCTTGGGATGTGAGACTCAACAACTTCTAGTGACAAAATTTAAAACGTCTTGCACATTTGGACCAATGAGACAAACTAGGCAGTGGGAAGCAGAGAAAGGGAGAGCTTTTTAGAATTCAGATTTTTCAGCAGCAAAGCAAAGGAATTTGAAAGTGTCTCAGAGGGGGATGACGAATGTTTCTCCAGTTAGAAATGGTAAATAGAAATAAATTCTATAACAACCATACCTACTCTGTTAAGATTCATAAAAAGTCACTTTTGCTTGCTTTATTCAATGTATTGCTTCAATTATGTTGTTTTCATAAGTTTTATAGCATATTATAACAGCTTTCAAAGTTTTATTTGTACCTTCAGTTCTCGCAACTCGGTTTTCCCATAGGTCTTAAATTCCTCAATCTCAAATTCTTCTATCACAATGATTTCAAGTACCCTCATGGCTTGGCAAGTGTCTGTACTTCAGGATCTGTGCAACAGATCATAACCTTGAAATCTCTATTTCCCAATTTCTATGATAAACATCAGTTACAAGAAATAATCCTCATGAAGGTCTAGCTAAAAGTTAAGAAAGCTATTTACTTCAATTGCTCTTACTTTAGCAAAATAGACTGCTAAGAATCTAATCAGAGTTTTAGATATCCTCCCTGGGGAAAAAAAATGAACATATATCATATAACATACATAAAACATTCTGTATATAATTTTAGGAAAGTTATTGAGCCATTGAAATCTCTCTATGAATCAATTGAGAAGACAGGAATAGACAGAATAGTATAATGAACCACCTCCTGTACACATCACCCAACCTCAATAGCTATTCATCCCAGGTCACTTCTGTGCTGCTTCTACCTTAATCTGGCTTTAAATCAAGCTAGACCATCAGATAACCATGTATCTGAGATATATTAATGGCCTCTGGACTGCTTTCACCAAATAAATGATAACTTCAGAATGTCCTAATGAATATTTGAAGTGACTCCTAGAAAAAAAATTTGCTTATGTACCTCTTATAAATTCATGTTGAGGAAGTTATTCACTCTATACCACTCCACCCCATCCCAAAGCTCATTACTGAGACATCTGCACTTTTCCTAAACTACTTCTTTGGGATAATCTTATGAATACTATGAATCCTGTGATAAGAATACTATGATTCCTATGAATCTTTCTGGTGGCATGAAAGAAATCCTGAATGTGGTGCCAAGTCCTAGTGCTAATCCTTTTGAGTCTGTGTTAAGGTTAAAATCTATAGTACATGGTATATATTTAGTGACTGAATTCAATTCACTTATTCACATAATTATGGTGTCCTAGAAAGGAACCTCTTGTCAAAATATTTAGAAGATTGTCAAAGGAAATGGAAAATCAATTTGCTTTCCTTGGTAAACACAGCGTTAATCATTCAGAGAAGAGGGACATCTTAATTTGTTCTTTCCATTGTTAATGCCAAATCTTGAAAAAGAGAATTGATAACTAGATTGGGCAGATAGCAGAATTCCAAGTAACAGAAATTATATTAACTATTCACTTGGTGCAGGATTTCTTATCCAGTCTCCACTCAGTATAATAGAATCCAGACTTCAAACATGACTTAAGATGTCAGTGGAAAGAGGTAAGAAAATATTGGAAGAACTCAGAAGCCTTCTGAGGCCTGGTCAGAGATGTTCTTCAGCATCACCCAGTCCCTGAAGAAATCTTGCTGCCATCAGTCTTAGTAACCGAAGTATTATAGAAAACGGACATAGAGGTTGCCAGAGCCTTGTGATATCTTTTCACTGTTGAAAAGAAAATTCTGCCTCCCTAACATTTTATAATTAATAGTAATAGCAAACAAGATCACCCAGTTCACTGAAGGGTCTTTATATATTTTAGCACAGACTTGGTTAGATCTGAGAATAAGGTGAGATTAAACTTATATGAGCAAGCAAGGCCCATCTGAGACGTATATCCAAAAGTAGCAGGAAGGAACATCCCTGAAAAAGGAAAATTAGCGAGGTTGGGTAGAAAGGGGAGCATCTGGTAGAAATGGGAAAATCATAAGGTATAAATCTGCAATTCCTGGGCTGGAGGCCACCATTACAAATTACCTGAGTTTTGACAGTCCTGTTGGCTACATAATCAATACAGAGCCTACTATGAACACTGCCCACAGTATATTAATATCCAGACTAGTGAAGACAAATAATTTACAAAATATTATATGTTCTGCAGAAGGCAAACCATATTAACAAAGATTACAGCTTCTTAGAGTTATCACATGGATATTTCAACATCCCTTGCAGTACTACAGGCTCAGGGGGTCTCTGACATAATCTCGCATTTCTCAGTTGGTTTGGTGAGTCCATCATTTAGGTATCTAGGGAACCCATTTCTCCAGGGATCCACTAGGATAACCTCAGAATCCACCTCCCCATAATCTGGCCAGAGTTTACAATAGAAGAGTGTGCACCTGCGCCTAAGGCCAGTTCTTTCATGTGTGCTCCATATCTTTACTTCAGCTAGTCCCTTAACGAGGGAGAATCCTATCCTTTCTCTTTCCTATGCCTTTATCCTGACTCTTCATTCTGTCTTTTCCATTAAAAGGAAAAAAAGAAAATCAACCAACTTCCCCCCCATCTATTTCTCTCTCTCCCTCTTCCTTTTCATAACCCATTTTCTGAAAATGGTGCTCATTCTCACCACATCTGTGGCCTCATCTCCTGGATGATCCTCCATCCACTCTGCTGTAGCTGCCACCCCATCACTCCTCCAAACGGGCCTCACTCAAGCTCGACAGTGTTGCTAAGCCCGAAGGAGTACACCTTACTTGTCTTTTAGGCAATGATCTGCCTCTCAGCCACACCCTACATGATCCTCCTTCTCACTCTCCACATTCCAAGTACACTGGCT